>NC_069780.1:58875454-59178484 GCF_027406575.1 Nycticebus coucang | reverse complement strand
ACTTTTTAAATTAGTCAAGCTTGCTTTTATTATGTACTCTAGCCAAAGATACACAGAAAAAATATTTTAAATGATTTATAATTTACTGATTTTAATGTATTATAGAACTACTGCCAGAAAATGAAAAAATATTAATTTAGAAATAATTTAAATACTAATAATAATCATCAATTATTATATAGAGAGTAAAGCAGTATGCAGGGCAGATTCTACCATTCATATTAGGATAAAAATCTAAGATTCTCTGGAATTGTTTAAATATAATGAAGTTTAAGCCTCATTTGGATAGCAAGTAGTTAAACATAAATGATGAAGAGAAAATTAGAAAGCCTTTTTACAGATAAGACTACCTTCCTGCACTACTATTTTCTTTTCTTCTATATAGTCTCGTTTAACGGCAGCCTGATCCACCGTGACAAACTATAAAACCTCCATCATCACCTCTCCCTCTCCCTCGTCACCCAGCTGGCCATCTACTCAGTGAGGAAGTACAATCTATTCCTCCTTTGAAATGTCTCAATTCTGTCCTTTCTGCTCCATTTTTTACCAGTCCAGTCTATAAGTCAATTGTGTTTCTTTGTTGTCTTTCTAGAGATTCAGACTAGTCTTTCTTTACCCCAATTTCTTTTTTAACTGTTCTCAATTACTGTGCTAAATTGAAATCAAATAATGCTTAGTTATTTGTGGCCTTTATTCCCATCTTTTATTATTATTATACCTAATACTGGTATAGTCTCTTCTACAGAGTGTTAAAATTGTTTCTTACAAGGACACATTACATCTTCATCTAAATTCTGAGCAAATAAATATAAATTTAAAAAATGACCTTATACACATTTTTCATTCCACTTAACGGATTTGTAGTTGGAAACTTACTTCCCATTTCAGCAACAGTCTTATCACCAATAGTCATCATGTTAGAACCTCATCATGGAAGTTTATGAAAACTCATGCCACACATGTTCCTGCACTCTGCAGGTGGCATTGCCAACCCTCCCCCTGCTTTGATTTCTAAAATTACAAGTACATTATCCTAGGATCCATAAGACACTTTTGAACTGAATAATATTTGCAAACATTGCCATGTGGGACTATATATCTTTGCCAAAGAAAGAGTGGAATAAAGTGAGGATCTACAGAGGCGTCCAGCAAGGTGGTTTGATAGTGTGCTATTTTTAAATAAAGTTTAACATAGCCCTTTCCTTATTCATTCTTTCCTATGGCACCCTGTATTACTTTATTTCACTATTTGTTACGTTTTAACTAGAATTGCCTACCTTTCATTTTCATTACTTTTTTCCTTGTTTTAACTTTTATGTATGTTAAAATATTTTCTCTCTTTCACACACCTCTCTTTCTTTCTGTCTCTAAACTTAATTTTGTATATATTACTATAACCATTTTATTGTTTCTTTGCAGTCTTTGTGGCCCTGTCATAAATAAGGGTGTTTTTAACAAAATGTCAAAGAAACGAGTCTTTGGATGTATGATGTTGAAAAACCCAAGCCAGCTTTTTGGTGATCACATATCATTGCTTTTAAAGCTGGCGTTTTGACCTTCTAAAGACTAATTAATAAAGGGATGCAGGATATGGGGGCTTTACCTACAATAGGATTCTTTTCTTAGTAAATTCCTTCTATGATCCCTATTAAATGCCTACTACCATTCTCAATTATACAGACACACAGACACACACACATACACACCCAATTTTGAGAGAAACATGTTACTGGATGAATTTTAAATTGACCATTCATTCTGTTATTCATTAGGAAGCACAAGTAAGAATAAGAGAACTCTCATCCTTTTGGAATAAAATTCAGAGTTTTAGGCTTCTACAATTCACTATGCCAATGTTTCTTTTTCTTCCTTCTTTCATGACTAAGAGAAGAGTTATTCACAATAATAAGAAGAAAGGGGATACGGACTGTGTTTCAGATTTGGTGATTGCAATGTTAATTAAATATTCTTTACTCCCAAACAGATTGGTTGAGGAGTTGTATAATTATTACCAACTGTTTTCAAAGAAAACTAAATAAGGTAAAAAAAAAAAAAAAAGGTATATTTAACTACACAATATTCTCACTAGAAGTTTTTACACGGATTAACAAATGTCCTTTAAAATAAAATTCTCCCCTAGAAACATTAATTAAATTACAGATTAATATGAACTAATTAATCTAAACTGGGAAATTTAAAACCTAGTTTTCACGAGAAGGAAATAAAACTTTTAATTGATTCAAAAGAAAAGGGGGGATTTTAGAAATATTTTGAACAGCCAAGGGACAGCTCTAGGGAACAAGGTCTGCCAACCTAAGAAGCGACAACTTCAAGAAGTCTACCATTAAGAGCAATTTAAAAACTCCAATTCTGTTGAGGAAATACCGAATATTGCCCTAATTAATTTTTTTATGAAAGTTAAAGGCAAAAAAGACACTTTCAAGCATGCACTATTTCCAATAAGCACTGATTTGTAAGGAAATACATATTTAGAAAGGTCATTAAAATCACATGTGGCCTAGTGCAAACACAAATGTACATTTTTCAATAACAGAAATAGACAGCTATTCGAAAGTTGAGGAAGATAGACTGAAATTTAGCCAGATATGAGTTTTATTTCCTGGACCCCATACCACTGAAAAATGGAGATTCTAAAGTGAACTAACTACAATGAAGAGTGCATACCAAAAGCATCTTGAGGATTTGAAATCAGCACTGCATAGATACAAGTCTACAGCAGTCTGGATTTTTGAGACAAGTATTTTTTCCATTTTTAGGCTATATTTTAGACTTGTGATAACCAAAGAATAATGGTGAAATAATATCAATAACATACGCCACTGTCAGTATTGTGCTATGTCATCAGCTTCCCTAACTCTCACTAAATTCCTCCAACTAACTACATCTAACCACATTTCACAAAGAGTAAAGATGAAGATTCAGATATGAAGTAACTTTTTGGAAATATCTTTCCTGACTTTCCACAGCTTTAAATAAGTTTAAATTTGAAAGAGGGATCATATGGTGCAGTGCTTTCCGACAGTTTGGGAAGTGATTCACAGTAAGAAAGATATTTCACATTGTGACCTATTTTACACATATATCTGAAAAAAGTTTCACATATAGCTATCTGCTTTTACATAAATAATGTGTTTCGATACTTTCTAAGCTACATTTCTTTCTATTCTATTTCCTTATTTTTGCTTGTTGCCATCTTTATATATTAAATTGATGAATTTCTACCACAAATGTTGGTCATTTAATTATTAAAACATTTAATATTTTCATTTCATTTCTCTAGAAATTGGAATTTTCTTGAAGCAGGTAGTACCATATGTGTAGATTTCATCTCATGTCTGTAATTTAATAAACTTTAATTTTACCTCTAAAAATTCATAACTTCTGTTAAATAAAGAGTCCATGATACGATTCCCAGAAGAGGTGAAAGTAAAGGACAAGAGGTAGAGATCTGACGAGAAACCCAGGCAACTTGTAATTACGGCTGATAACATTTCAGTGAGGACTGTGATTCCCGTATTACTTTATTCAGGTTTTTCCACCATAGACTTTGTTCAAAACAAGAGAAATACCTAGTCCTGCCTCTTGTTGCCTTATAAAATGAAGATTGGTCCAGATATGTGTACATTAAACTCAAGAAACTCAGTTCACAGACAACACCTGAGATTAAGAAGCACAGCATTTCTTCTCTACCTTGTAGCTATTTTAGAAACTAAATTTCCATAGGATTATCCAGGTTATTTTAACATTACAAAAATATCTATACCTTACTTCTACTTTCTTCTTGGAAAATGATACCCATGTGGATTTTATTTTTCTTCTGTTTTTGTCAACTCTAAATATGAAACTATGTGTTTCTAAAATTCTGAATAAAATGTTGTATTTTTATAGCTTGAAGGCACTCCTATCTCAGGTACAACCCCTACATTAATCTTTATGAACCCTTAGCATAACCATGAATCAAAACATGTTAAAAACAAAACATAGCATCAGGTGGAAAAATATATACTAAATGATTCATTGTTGGTATCATGAGAATTGTACGGAACTAAATTCTTACTTTTAAAATTATGAATATAGAGAAATCCTTTAAAACCTAACATATGTTGCTTCAAATGAGACTCAGTTTTGAGCAGATGTCCCGTTAGACCTGTTATATTAAGACTAAAATTACTAAATCAGCATTAGTTGTTTTTAAACTTAGAACCTATATTTGCCACTGATTTTTATCCAAAGCTCCCACAGGCGTGAGTGGAAGATCCATGCATGGAAAAATGGCATAATATGTATCCTAGTTTATTTATTTCATATGTATACAGCAGTATAAAATAATTTATTACATTTACACTCATTTTTCTTATGTATTATTATAGCATTCACAGTAACAAACACTATAGTTAAGATTGAAATTCATCTTTTGTTATAATACCCTGTTTTCACTCACAGATAACTGTCTCAAAAATGTGTGTTGAGCTGAAATTCCCCTTTGATTTTCAGCTCAAGGATAAATATGGATGTATTGGAAGTTTGAGTTCTATCATTCAGAAATTTTTGAGCCTCGTGAAAATTTAATATTGTTGTGCAATGAATGCAGCATGTTTATGCAACTCAAAAATATCTGGAGAGTAAAACTTCAAACTAAGCATGTGACAAGTCTTCAAGAAATAAAAAACATTTTTCTAAATTTACAAAAACTTAAAAAATAACAGTGATTAGAAATACATGCATGCACACTAAAGGTATTAGAATTTTAGTCATATTATTGCCTGCAATACTCTGGCGTCACCCATCTACCAGCATTCTTACAGAATGCTATAATCTAAAACCTATGCCAAGTTTTGAAGACAAAAAAAAAAAAATACTCTACTGAACAGTTTCACAAATTGCTGTATAAGGATTATTGTTTGACTTAGCAGAGGGATATTACTTGAAGTACTAACAATATATAAAATAATTTTACTACTCCATGGTGTAAAAAATATGGAATTTTGTCATTTTTTGTTCTTTCCTTTTTAGAAAGGAACATAAAAAGGATGTTAAGTGCAAAGCCTTTACCACTACAAAATTAGACTTGAAAAAGATAAAGAACCCAAGAAATTGTAATATGAAAAATAGAAGACTTTCAGGAAAATCATCAAGTATACCAATGTTTTCAGTATTTTTGAGTTCCTTGGGTTTTAATAGCACATGTAGAAATATGGGGGGAGGAACCCACATGCAATGACAAATAACAGTACAATGATCAGTGAACAGCATACTTTCCTTTACACTGCTTAACTTCAGCCTCATTCTGACTAATAGTATTAAAGATTGCCTGAACTCTGGCAAATAACTTTTGGAAGGTAAAATGGTACAATTAATACACAATTATTAAAATTTATGTTGAGAATTGTGAGGATTTTTTTCCTCCTCTTATTGAGAAGCTGAAGAGCTTCTACATTACAGAACATCTGACAGTAAATTACAACACAATTAAGAAATGAAACAAAAAGAGTTATTGAAATACTGAAATCTTTCACTATCATCCCTAATTTGCAATGTTTGATAAAGGCATTGCATTTAATATCTTCATAAAAGAAAATATACATATTTCCCAAGAAAGGATGATACATTTATATTATTGACATCATATCTGTAAAGTAATTCTGTTGTGATATTTAAGGTGTGATTTAAATGATTTCACCAAATGATGTTCACAAGTAAAAATTAGAATTTTACATGTGGATGAAATATTTTTAAGAATTGTCATTTGACATACCTTTGAAACATTAAGACTCTGTTTCCACAGGAAAATATTTTGACTTTTACTGCTCTAAAACTAACCATGTTAACAAGGAGTAAATGACATGATTATTCTTTTCTGAAATAACTTATGGATGAAACGTGTAGTAAGCTGGATATTATTTTTCTTTATTGTGTATAAAAAGTATGGAAGATTAGATACTAAAATCACCAGGTTAAATAGAAACCAATTCTAAGGTACCTTGACCTGCTAGTCTAATAAGTGTTTTTTGGAAACCTGCATTATTGGTTGGTTACACTTTCACTTTTTAATCCCCCTCCTTGGTAGATAATATTTTAACCAATTTACTAAATCAGATCCTTATTCTGTTGTAACTTCTAACTTATTTGAATGGACTAGAATAAATTTGTTGGTTAATGATGTAATAATTTAGTGTTTTACGTTTAAATAATTTTATTTGTCCCACAAATTAATTGACATTTTGTTGTTTTTGTTTTGGTAGACTGATGATATAAGGACTAAAATTCAAGTAAGTATGACTAGTCACTGAGTTATAAAAAACACCTAATACACAAATGTATGGTATAAAAAGTTGGATTAAAGGAGATTGTATATAATATACAATGGTATAAAAGGTAAAATAATTAAAGAAAATTTCTTTAAAGCAAATAAATATAACTATTACATATGAAGTGAGTATCATGTTATTTTCAAGGCCTGCAGAAAGGAAGAGGGATGTGATTTTCCTCCATGACTATAAAATGATACATGAAAGGTTTTAATTAAAGCAGAGTGATTCAACAAGAAAATCATTTTCTTGTTTAAAAAGCAATTATAACAGAGTTTTTTCCAATTAAATTATATATAAACATTTTCTTACTAAAATAGTCTATCATTTGAAATGTTAATGTACTAATGCCGAAAGTTTGAGAAAAAATGTTACTGCTGCACTTGGTGAATGTATGTGCTTTTTGTATTACGTATGATTGACTAGCTTCACATATTTTTAAAGGGTTCCCAAAAGATCGGAACATTACACATATTTTGACACATTTACTGATTGGAATGTGACATACTAATATCTATTTTGATAACAGTCTAATGAGTGATACCGAGATATCACTCTAAACATACACATCAAGGACATGAATATATGTCTATATTTTAATGCTAGATAGAAGGAAAAAGTTTCCACTTAAATTACATAAAATTAGAGGAAGAATATTTGTTTAAGTTCTAGTCTATTCTTTAATAATATAGTGCAGCTCAAACAATTATTGAACATTAAATCAGTTAAAAACTAAAAGAAGCATTTCAAGATAGGTCTGTAATTTGGACCTTTTGGTGTAATACTGAAGGCTTTTTAGATGGGAGGTGTGATAATTCTGTTTTTTGCTTGGAATATTATCTCACTTTCTCTCATTTTCCCCTCTCTTAATTGGGTTTCAACAAGCAATAAACACGAGTAGAGAAAAATATGTAATAGGAAGAAAAATGCATGTTACTAAATTTAATAATCAACCTTGTTGACATAAAAGTAAAAGGCAAGCTTAACTTTTCAAAGCTGATTTATGAAGAATTTTCTCATTAATAAAACACTGACTACATTTAAGCTATAAAATTTTCACACATAGGATAATACTGAAACAATAATGTACCATGTTTCTATCTCCAAATTTATTTGATCTGTTTTAAATTTAGAGATCCTGTATATTTTATAGTTATTCATTACCAGTTCAAATGGTTTATATATCTCTATATAGTTATATAGAGCTATAAATAGATTTTATAATCATGTGTTACAGTCACAAAACTATGTAGAACTACGTAAAATAAAATTCTGTGTGAGTTATATGATTGAGGACTTCTTAAAATAGTAATTTTCAATTACATATTTTACACCACAAAATGTACAGACACCCAGGTTTTTTTCTAACAACAAATACAGGTGAATTTATAGATTCTTTATAAAAGCTTTAAGAGTGATTCTAAATTCAAAGCCATAGAAATAGAATCAGAGTCATGTTGATTGTGGTATTTTGATAGTACATATTAAGTGCTCCATCTGATAACATCGACAGCTACATCTTTGGCATGGAAAATTCAGTATGAGTTCTTGACATAATTTTGTAGCTTAGAGCGTCATTTTTTTTTTTTTAAACAAGGGAAAACAGGGTTGGATAAGATATGAAAACTGGGAGAAAACAATTAATGATTTCTTCTCTTAGTAAGTTTATCTTTGGGACCCTGAATTACCTCTTACTTTATTGTATGATGTGGACTGTATGAATCCATTTAAAAACCAACCGAGTTGTACTACATTTTAGGAAAATTATATAATATAATATATATATTTTATATTTATTTAGAAGCTTTGAAATAGTACAGTAAACACTTTGCAACACGGTGTATAAACTACAGAATGTCTTTGATATTTTGTGGGTCTTCGGAATACAACAGTTTTATAACCCACAGGTGAAAAGAACATAATCACAATTTCTCTTGTAAAGTTGGAATAGTTTGGGGAACACTCGATCACACAAAAATAATATAAAACAGTCAAGTTTAAAACAGTGGTATTGCATTTATAATGCACAAATTTCCTTTATCTTTATGACTGGCTTCTTGTGGTGAATATAAACATCTAAAGGGCTCAGTGACATTTGGAGAGAGAAAGATATATAGTGCTGTAAACAGGCACACACTGATCGGAGAGGCAAAATCAGTTGCCCCTAAAGTTTCTACAGTTCTGCACGTTTCAACTCATTTCTCAGGCCTGCTGAGAGCAATTAGGTCCTAAAATTGGCCACGATGACTCCGTCGGAAATCTAACACTCAGTTACATACAACTAACTGAATGGCCAAGATAATGAAGTTGAAAAGTTGATGCTTTTGTTGGTCGACTTTGTGCAAATCATGCTGCTTCAGGTAAGTCCTGTAGAATTGACTAGCATATCCTTTTCCGTGCTGTGAAAAAGAAAGAAAAATACTCTAAGAAAAAGAGGTTTATTTTTGGAGTTTAGAATTGCACTTTATTGTAAAAGAAATAAATACAGGTGAAAACTAGTTGCACCCTCACACCAGACTTGTGTAGTGTCAAAGTATTTTAGCTTTAGTAACCACAGTCATTCTGTTGTTTGGTTTTTGGAAAACGACAATTTGTACCTTCTTATTAATCAGTTTTGAAGGAGAAATGTTTATTTTATATACCAATCACCAAACACATGGAGAGAACTCTTTGAAATTATCTAGAAAAAAATCCCTATTTCACTATTTATGCTTGATCAGATTACAGAAAAAAAATGCACAGCCCTTACATCTTATTTATGGCCTGTAATATTTTTAAAGTGAATTTATCCCCTAAGAGGAATCAATTTTCTTTTAAAGAGGTTAATAAAGGCAAAGGGGCAGGGATTCTAATGAATTTTGTCCAGTCTTACAACATTGACTTATTAAGCAGAATGACCAGATAATATTGTTCTGATTTCATAATCTTAAGTATTTTATTTATTTATAGTAATAAAGGACATTTCTTTCAATTTATACATAATCATTGTAATATTTAACTGAGCACAAGGAGGACAGAAATTATATCATCTAGATCAATATCTGGCACATAAGTAGTTCAATTTTGATAAAAATCAGATGAATGTATATTTCATGAAAAATTAAGAATTCTGATATAGCATTACTAAATTGTTTTAATATGGTGAATAGTTTTTTTTTACGACAGAGGTAAGAACATGTTGATCAGTTCAGTCCTCCTCCTCTAGTACTTCAACTCATTTCAAGTAGGTTATCTAGTTATCTATTTTTTCCCAATTTGTTTCTCTTATTTATTTTTCCTCAAAAAACTCGATTTCCGACCAATGAAACATTTCTTCACTGGTTCAGCATTTAGCAGGCACATCAATTAAAACTGTAATAGTCAGGTACCACATTGCCAGAAACTAAAGTGAAAATGAATATTTACACATACTGTATAATAACTAGAATCAAAAGTAATGAAAATATATTTATTTTGTATCATTATATGATATCAAGAATCATAAATGACATCTGTGCTTCATTTACAATTGCAATGTTGGGCCACATGGTAGCTATCACAACTTACCTGGTCATAATGCTATGAGAATGTTCTATGAGCAAATAGAAATTTGCCCTTGCAATAGAATTAAATCTTGTTTTTCTATGTCCTTAAATTCACATTTCCCTGTTTCATGATAAATTTTAGTATAAATAATTCAAATACATTGTATTCATACCAGTCTGAATTGAAAATTGTTCAGTTAATTAGACAGTGCAACTATTTGAATATGTAAAATAAATTAAGAGCAAATAATTACAGTAACCAAATAAATTACTCAAATTGGTCATGCTGGTGAATGAAATGGAGAACTATTATTAATTGCATAATATCTTGCACTTTCCTGGACAACCCAGGAACTATGGTTACCTACAAACAATATTAATTTTTAAAAAATAAATTATATATATGACACTTATTAGATGAAGCCTTTTATTTTAGTAGAATGAATCAGAAAATGCTAATTTATAGGAAATATTCTTTTCTTAGATCAAGGACAAAAGAAATTCAGGTGTGACCTATACTCCATCTATAAACTAACTTATTATGTGGAAAAAACCCAAATATATTGAAAAGCTTTATCTTAGTTTAAATTTAGAAATTAGTCAATTTAGCATTTTAAATCGATAAAATATCTTTTCTAATTAGGTTAAAAATTACTTATGCTAAAGACTGTTAACCTGGATGTTGGACGTATGGTTGACTTAATTAGGATACAAAAGCAAATTATATTATTTAAATGATTCACAATTACAACACAGAAGTATAGCACATATTGTACTATTTAAAATGTAAGCCTAAACTTAAAATACATATTGTAACTGTGGCTTAGAGTTACATGTGTGTTGTTTTTATTTAATTGTTTGAATAACCTTTTAAAAAATTTTCCTCTTTCTACCTATCTTAATTCAGACATGCAAACCTGAACAGGACAAACGTAAGAGCTGAGGTTGAAGTTCGGAACAAATTAGATTGGGAGTGAAGATTTCCTCCAATTCAGAAGCTAATATCACTTATGTAAAGTATGTTCACACACACAGCATTTGCGGGAGGGATTGGTTTCACGACTACCCCACAGATGCCAAAATCTATGGATGTTCAAGTCCCTTATATAAAATGGCCTATAGTAGTCACATATATAACCTATGCACATCCTTCCGTGTATTTGAAATCATCTCTAATTACTTACGATATCGAATACAAAGTTTACATATCACATTATTCCCATGAATCAGTGAAGTAGTTGGCTTGTGGCAAATGCATGTTTGTTGATGGAGCTTAGTGCCATTTATTTTTCTTAATATTTCATTGAACCCAAGGATATGCAGGGCCACCTAAACTGCCTAACTGGAAATACTATAATCACTAAAGTTATAGTCACATTCCATTTACTTCAAAACTCTCAAGTGGTGAGTTTAAACATTGCACAATCTTTATTCATATAGTGTGTTATGTGATTTAATATTGCAAAAATAGCAAGCAAATATTTTCTGCCACCCCCCGCCTAAAATCAATGCAATTACATATTAGAGCCGTTGCCAAAATTATTCCAGTGTTAAGTAGTATGGCCATTCATTTGCTGATGCATTTCTGTCTAGAGAAAATAGGTTAAATACATAGATTCTATGCATCTAGTGTATTTGACACATGCTTTGGAATTTTCCAAGCACATTTGGAGAATTCTGGCTTTTTCTTTTAATTTCTAACATACTTTTTTTTTTCTAGCTACTTATTAGCTTATGTAGAGAAATTGGCCACTTGACCAGGATGAAGGTTCTCTTTTCAGTCAAATCAAAAGGAACAGAAAAGAAATTGTGTTCTTTAATTCTATTCATTTACTGCATTCATTCTTTATAGTGAGTTATGCAAATGTTATATATAAGATATTTATCTATAATGTCTGAACTACGGGCTGGGTGCGGTAGCTCACACCTGTAATCCCAGCACTCTGGGAGGCTGAGGTGGGTGGATTGTCAGAGCTCACATGTTTGAGACCAGCTGGAGCAAATGTGAGACTCCATCTCTGAAAATTAACCAGGCACTGTGGCAGGCGACTATGTTCCAGCTACCTGGGAGGCTGAGACAAAAGAATCACTGGAGCCCAGGAGTTTGAGTTGCTGTGAGCTCTGACATTATGGCACTCTACCGAGGGCGACAAAGTTGAGACTGTGTCTCAAAATAAATAAATAAGTAAATAAATAAATATAAATTAAAACAAATAAATAATATAATGCCTGAACTCCAGATTAAAAGAAGAACTCTTAATGGAAAAGATTCTCAAATAACTACCTTCTTATATTTTAACATGTATGCAATTTTTAGTGACAGTTTCATGGTGTTTATTTTTCTTTGTATCATGTAATCTTGTTGCCTTTTTATAATTTACGAAGTCTGATTTCAAACTATGGGAAAAATTAAACACTCAAACAAATTAAAAATTTAAGATATTAAACTGATTAATGACTTAAGAAAAATAACTGAAACATATATGTTGCAAAAACAAATGTAAAATGATCAGCACTGACATACTATTTATACCACATAATGTGTGGTGAAAAATAATTTTGTATATACATTAAAATGACAATTTAATAACCTGAATATTCACGCTGCCATACTTGCATAGCACGAAACAAAATACCCTTTGTACTTTAAGACAGTATAAATCTCAGAAGCCAAAGCAGTAAATTAAGCTTGTGAAATAATCTACTAATATATTTCTGCAACTAAAAGAGATAGTCTTTAAAAAATCTTAGATGATTGAGACTCTCAACAACAGTGAAAATTTTCCAGAAGCTGAAATCAGTGACCTACTCTGGAGTTCATTCAAGTGTTTAATAAGCTTCACTGTCAGGACACTTCTTTATATATAAAGTGAATCTGTCATGCAAGAATTTGAACCCCATACCCCCTGTGGAAGTCAAAGACACTTGATCTCTATTCTCTGTGTAAAAGCCCATCATAAACCTAAAGATAGTTTAAAAGTAAGCCTCCATTAGAAATTTTTCCAGCTGAATAATGTGTTTTTTCAACTTCTCTCTGTCTTATTCTGGAATCACTTTTGAAGATTCTCTTTAACATCTTTTTAAAGAATTTTATTTCTCTTTGTTTAACCCTATATCCAGTAATCAACGTAAGAGTGTTAACTATTAAAAGAGGGTACTAGGAATTTCAGATCAGTCTAAGCAATGGCCAGATCCTAGCAAGACCCGATCTCTACAAAAAAAAAAAAAAAACTTAAAAATGTGTTGGGCATGGTGGTACACACCTGTAGTCCTATTCGGGAAAGAGGTTGAAGCCAGAAGATCGCTTAAACCCAGGAATTCAAAGTTACAGTGAGAGAAATGAACCACGCCACTGCTCTCGGCCTGAGTGACAGAGTGAGACCCTGTCTCTCTCTAAAAAAAAAAAGGAACTGTTTGATTTGTCCTGTACCTTTGATTTGAACCTTTAATTTGTGTTTATTTTTCAAAATGTATTTGTATTATTTAGATGGTAAATCATGTTTTCCTCCTCAACAACAACAACAACAACAAAATTACAAATAGATTTCAAATTAACATATTTAGAAATATATATAATAATAAAACCTGATTACATGCTGTGATTAATTATGGATTATAAAAATACTGAAAGTCTTCTGTCAGGATAAAGTATAGTCTTTGTGTAATAATAATGTTTTAGTGCAGTATTAACCTGAATTCTTGAATTCGTAAGGTTCGTTTTATTTTTTTCCTGTCATTAGGCTGTATGCCTTTTTATTCTAGTTTGACAAAGTTAAAGATTATAGAAAAATGTGAAAAATGTGAATTTGTTAGGAGAAGGTGTTATAGTCATATCTAATATTTGTAACCTTAACTAGTCTTTTAGAAAGGGCCCTGTGTGAAATAAATGAATCAGGTATAGACTTGGAATATATGGAATATGTAATAAATCCTACTCTTTATTTTTAGTCTATATGTGTAAACAGTGCTTATATTTGCTGATAATTAACATTTATTAAAATGATATTTGAATCCATGACGATTTTAAAAAATAAGAAAACTAGGCAAGGTAGTTCTATGAAATAGGAACGTACATTAATGAATGGATGAGTTAAATGACTCATTTCTAAGAGAGGAGAGAAGCAAACTGCCCGTACTGTTCTCTTCATAGACACTGTTGCTCTCGCAACCCTGGCACCATTGAAACTCAGCCATCACTCCTAAGATTCTAACATTACTCTTGTGATGGACAGACTATATTCTCACTTCAGGCTATGGGTTGGGCTCATTTTCTTGCCTAATAAGGTGTGTGCAATGAAGGAATTTATTTGATTATCTGTAAGGTACCCTCCAGATCAAGTAGAGTTGTTATACTTTGCAAAGCCTTATCTTTTTACTTCCAGTGAAAATTTCACAATCAAATATCACTTGGTGTTCATTTTTTTTAATTTTTTTATTTTTATTTTTTGCAGTTTTTGTCCAGGGCTAAGTTTGAACCCACCACCTCTGGCATATGGGACTGGTGCCCTACTCCTTTGAGCCACAGGCGCTGCCCTCGGTGTTTATTTTTAATCTAAATTTCATTGCTATGAAAAGGAATTAGCCTCAAAGATAAAGGATTCTACTTGTGCACAATAGTAGTCCACAGATAAAACAGTCTGCCATTACTCTTACATGGCATTGTGTGAGAAAATGAGTCGCCTGAAAAATCACAGATTGTTTTTAGAGAGAGGATTAGTTAGGTGCTTAGAAACTTCTCCATATGTGTGTGTGTGTTTGTTTGCATGTGTGTGTGTTTTTATAAATCAAAACTACCTTCTCACAAGGCTATAGTCCATTTACAACTATTTCACCAGAAAGTATCTATCCACTCTGGGAGTTATCAAAACCATGCTATCTACCTCTAATACTATTAACAGGGTAGATGCAGTTATAGTAACACAATTTTGTTCAGTTTAAAAATAGTTATCTCTTCTTAATTAATGATACTAGTGAAGAATGCTTTGAAATATGACAAAAAATAGTGAGTGTATTTGCTCTTTTAGACAATACACTTTGAATGTTACTTGAGTTGATTTGAGCAAGATGTTTTACATTTATAACTTTTCTAACTAAAAAACAAGAATTTTCAGTATTCTAAAAATCTGTTTTTTAAACTTTAAAAACATTAAACATTTAAATTGAAATATCTGTTTTAAAAAAACTAAGACAATGTATTTGCATAACATTTTGTAGAATGACGTGATCTTGTTAAAATTAATCTAAAAATTTAAAAAATTGCATCTTGAAAGCTTAATAATTATTTTCCTTGGGGGAAAAGTGACAGGATGCAACCCTTCTCAAGGCACTTTGGTTGCTTTACCAAGGCTTCTTTGATAAACAAAACCCTTTTGCCTATTCAGTGTCTTAAAGTTTGGAGATAATTATTTTTTATTGCTCTGACCTTACATTGGCTTATATTTAGGAAATGTAAATCTAACATACATATTCCCCCATATTTTTAATATCGTTGAAAATTTTTCTAGAATTCTTCATCATAATCCACTACTATGAAATTCTTATTTGTTCCAGAAATAATTGAAAATAGCATCCTTCATATTAGTAACAAAGACGTGTCCTTGAGATTTCTTTTAAAGACATTTCACTAAATTATGTGTTACTTTAATAAAGGATATTTTCATTTAAGTTAGACAAATGTCAGTATTTTCTGTATCTTAAATTCCAATAGAGTCTACTTATATTCCTTTAAAAAATAAATGGTTCTCTTTCTTTGTGAGAAGTATGGAGCTGATAATATCTGCTGACATTCAGACACTTATTTTTCAAGTGGTTTCCTTCAAAACAACAACATAAGAAGATTAAATTAGTAATTAGCTTTAACTTTCAAAGAGAAGGCATGAAAAACGCCTGAGAGATTGGTCATTCTGTGAATGTAGGAATGTGGCATGTATGTACACCTATTTGCACAAAGTATCGTTGTAACACAGTATTTACCCCTACTACTTGTGATGCACACAGCATTATCTTTTATATGAAAACTAAGGATAAATTTCAGTAACATAAGATTGGAAAAAAAAAACAGAAAATATATAAGATCTCAAGAATGGAAAAACAAAGGCCACATATAATTTCTAAAAAATTGGAACTAACTGATGGGCACATAAGTGCACAGGGAGAAGCAAACTCATTGGAAATAACGCAAGGGGGAGGTGGTGTGGGGGGAAACCCACCTAATGGGTACAATGAACACTGGGTGATGGGCACATTTATAGTCCTTACTCAAACTATGTATCAAAAACATCTGGAGGACCCCCCAGACAATTGAAGCAGCATCAAAAATACACTACTGGGACTTGATCAAACTAAAAAGCTTCTGAACAGCCAAGAACACAGTAAGTAAAGCAAGCAGACAGCCATCAGAATGGGAGAAGATATTTGCAGGTTACGTTTCCGACAAAGGTTTAATAACCAGAATCCACAGTGAACTTAAACGTATAAGTAAGAAAAAAACAAGTGATCCCATCTTAGGCTGGGCAAGGGACTTGAAGAGAAACTTCTCTGAAGAAGACAGGCGCACGGCCTACAGACATATGAAAAAATGCTCATCATCTTTAATCATCAGAGAAATGCAAGTCAAAACTACTTTAAGATATCATCTAACTCCAGTAAAATTAGCCCATATCACAAAATCCCAAGACCAGAGATGTTGGCATGGATGTGGTAAAAGGGAACACTTCTACACTGCTGGTGGGAATACAAACTAATATGTTTCTTTTGGAAAGATGTTTGGAGAACACTTAGAGATCTAAAAATAGACCTGTCACTGGATCTTACAATTCCTCTACTAGGTATATACACAGAAGACCAAAAATCACATTATAACAAAGATATTTGTATCAGAATGTTTATTGCAGCCCAATTCATAATTGCTAAGTCATGGAAGAAGCCCAAGTGCCCATTGATGCATGAATGGATTAATAAATTGTGGTATATGTACACCATGGACTATTATGAATCCTTAAAGAAAGATGGAGACTTCACCTCTTTCATGTTTACATGGATGGAGCTAGAACATATTCTTCTTAGCAAAGTATCTCAAGAATGGAAGAAAAAGTATCCAATGTATTCAGCCCTACTATGAAACTAATTTATGGCTTTCACATGAAAGCTATAACCCAGTTATAACCTAAGAATAGGGGGAAGGGGGAAAAAGAGTGGAGGAAGGGGGGATGTGGATAGAGGGTGGTGATTGGTGGGATTACACCTGCGGTGCGTCTTACAAGGGTATATGTGAAACTTAGTAAATGTAGAATGTAAATGTCTTAACACAGTAACTAAGAAAATGCTAGGAAGGCTATGTTAACCAGTGTGATGAAAATGTGTCAAACGGTCTATAAAACCAGTGAATGGTGCCCCATGATTGCATTAATGTACACAGGTATGATTTAATAATAAATAAATTAAAAACAAAACAAAACAAAACATCTGTACCCTCTTAATATTTTCAAATAAAGATAAAGAAATGAATAATTTTAAAAAGATATTAAAACTATATAGCCTCGTATCTAATTTATTAACTATGAATAGGCTATTTAAACAGGGGTAAGATTTCAGAATAATTTAACCATAACCTTAGAGAATTAAGCAGTGAAAATCTTCTGGATTGGTAAATAAAATATTTACAATGTCTATTCAAGCATATATACAATAAAGAGATACAACACAAACAACTTAGAAATAGTGTTTAAATATCTGGCTATTTATTTAATATACTTGGTGATCTGATTTCCACTAACATAATTCAGTTACTTCTTTAACATATTTTTATGCAACAGGCAAGGCAGTAACAAGGCAAATAGAAGATTAAAAGTAGGTAGGGTAGACTCAGAGAAGTGAAAATGCTGTCACATTTAAGACTGACCACAGAGGGAGTCTGTGGTTAAGTGTAAGACACCTTTACACTAAAACAGGTTAGGAACCCTTGGACTACAGGTTTTGATAACCTTCAAGCTGGGTTGCCAGATAAAATACAGGGGTCCCAGTAACACTCTAATGTCAGGTAAACAATGAACAATTTGTTAGTACATGTATGACCCCATGTAATATTTGGGTGTTATGTGTTTCTATTTGTTAGACTTGGCATACTGTCCTTAAGGCATCAGCTTCATGACAGCAAAGATGATACTACTTACCACTAAAGAAGACAGATGTTGCACTGTCTTTTACTTATTTTGTAAGACTAATTTATTACATAATGTAATAAATACATAATTTTCTACATATTTCCACCAAAGCTATTTAAAATTAAGGTATCAGAGTTAAAAAATTCTTTTACTAAAGAATAAAAATCCAGTTATCTGGATAAAACTTTATATTTAATGGCTAACTGCCTAATTATCATACATGAACAAAATCTTAATTGTGGTTTATTTTTTTCTTTATATTATGATTAAATTTTATCCCTGGATTTTGAATGGAATCTTTGTTTTTGTGAGATAAATATAACATATTATATAAAATATTTTTTCTTTGCATGATAAACATAATTTTTAATCACCTTTTCTAAAATCCTAGCTTAAGTACATTTTTTAGTTTTGGTTATATCCTAAAAACTCATTAAGCTACCTTCTTTTCCCCCTTGCAATTTAATCTGTTATCAGATAATTAGAGATTTGAAAACTGATGGAAAATGAATTAAATTAGCTTTAAAAATTCACATAAATGCTAAATTGTTAAAATAAGATTATATCATGCTTATTAAAGGATGAAATTCATTTTAATTATGTTCTAATTAGCTGCTAAGATTTAGATCCTTAAATAGTTATAACTTTAAACTTTATGTTCAATTAGGGTTCATATCAATTAGTACAAATAATTAACTACATAGCAAAGTAAAAAATTATTTTTATGCTTAAAAACTATTCAAGGTATGACAATAAATTTAGATAGAAGTTCAAATTTGAAACAATTGAACTTTGTTGAATAAAGGATTCTGGTTAAACAGACAGTAATGATAATGTATATTTATATCTATGTCAGTATTAAAGTATCACAAATGTACAAATAAATATGCCTGTATATCTCATAGAATTTTTGCAAAAAGATCAAAATTTTTCACCCTAAAAAAAATCATCTGAGGTACCTATTACTTGCTACAATGTCACAAAACAAACACTTTAATAAACTAAATGTGAATTAGGCAATAATGACAATGAAGAAGAATACCATGTACTTAA
Source organism: Nycticebus coucang (assembly GCF_027406575.1). Lineage (NCBI taxonomy): Eukaryota > Metazoa > Chordata > Mammalia > Primates > Lorisidae > Nycticebus > Nycticebus coucang. Next base: position 59,159,416 of record NC_069780.1, on the reverse strand, counting down.
AAATTGTTACACGGAAAACTCAGAAACTTAAAGGAAAGTCAGATAAATTTCTTGCTGCCATATTGATCCAGTATTAGCATCAACCTCCTGTCTATAGGCACAGATTCGCAACAGCTCCCCTTTATATTTATGTTTAAAATTACCTTCTATTTACTTAATATTACATATGTATTTGTAAATGGTATTTGACTAACAATTGTAAAGAAATAGATTAATGAAATTAATAAAATGCGAGGTACAAGGAGTTGCAAAAGAGAAAGTTATGTATCAGAAAAAAGAATAAAAGAACTATCATAGTTAAGGCCAGAATAAAAACATGAAAATCAAGGAAATTTTAATAAAGATAAAATCCGGAATAGATTATTTAGGACTAGAAATAGTCAGTCGTTTTCTAGTTTTCATTTGTATTTTTTTTCAAATTCAGAGGCTACTATAATTTTATTATTTATCAAACTAGATGCCTAGACAACTATTTAAAGCAGAAGTAAATGTAGCTTACCTATTTTAAATTATGTTATTTATTGATTCATTGGTATAGTCTATACGCAGCATTTATGGGTGTCAACTTTGCTCCAGACAGTTCTGGAACACAGGACTGTAAAGTGAATGCACATAGATTCTGTTCTAAAAGATTTTATAGAACGATGGACTAACAATTGTTTCACAAAATATTTTTAAGACAGCAATTATGTACAAGAATCTATAGTAAGTTACAGGAAGAGTGTGTATACCTCTGTCTGGGAAGCCTTCTCATTAAAGGTAAAATGAGTTGAATCTCGATTGATTAGTAAGAGATGTCCATGCAATGCAGAACAGAGTGGTTTTGTAGATGAGAGAGCATTCCAGAAGGAGGACAGAATGCATAACTGCAGACAGGCTTGAGAAAAATGTGGTACTGAGAGGCTGGAAATCATTAAATGGCATGAAGCAGAAAATGTAGGCAAGGCTAAAATACAAACTACTTTAAAAACCAGGGTAAGTATGAACATAACTGTGGCTGCAAGAAAGAGGATCTAAAAAAATTTTAGAAGAACGTTAAAGTCGCATGTCTTAGACAAATATTCTAATTAGTTAACATCAGAAGTCAGATGGAAAGGTGGATGGTGAATTACTTTTGGTGAATTAAGGTAAAAGATGGGATTTGGAGAACACAAAAGCAAATATATGTGCACCTTTTCTCAGTGCTCAGAAGAAAATCCAGGGTTCATACTTTACATATGTGGAAGTAGTCTGTGTTAGATCACACTAAGTCTTCAATTGTTAACAAAAAGTCTGAATTCAAAAAGATCACCTCCGTGTTCTCTTGTTGACTGGATTCAGGGTGGAAGTAGTGGAGCTGGTCAAAGAAAGGATTCCAGACCACTGTCTCAAGCCTCAGATAGTGTCCCTGGCGTGGAAAGCCAGGAACCTATAGATGAGCACTGGAGTATTTTTCCCATAATATTTAGTGAAGAAAAAAACCAGGCAGCTAATGATCACAGACTAATATTAAATTCACTTTATAACTGTAAGACTGAATTTTTTTTTTTTTTAATAAAAAACTGCTTCCCAAGTAATCTTACCCTAGGAAAATCTGGTCTGCAACTCACAAAATTAATGAATATACACAGAGAATTTTAATGATAGTGTTGCCGGAGTATCTCTCTGCCAGGTCCTTGGTCTCAGAGATTCAAATAATTAATCCGTGGACCACTGTAGTAAGGGACAGGACAGGTTTTATTGACAGATGAGAAAGATAAGGTCTCTGGTGCAGCCGAGAGAATCGGATGGGTAGCCCATTTGGGCCTTCAGGCTAGGAGAGTGGTTCTCAGTGATCCCTTTGTAACAATGAAAATACGTCTAGCATTAGGAAGGTTGAGAACCACTGGTCTTGGGAATTATATGCAGGTTTTCTCATCCTGCAGGACGAGGATTTGAAGGGAGATGGAATGTATGTCTAGAATATGTCACAATCAACCAGGGGCCCTTGGGCAGGACTTAATTTTAAAACTGCCTCTATGTAGAAATGCGATCTTCTTTGGGATGTGTTCTTAGCTCTAGAAGTGACAGCTCAGATGGATCATTGGTCAGACGGGTTTTTATGAGCCTGTTTTGGTCCAGAGAAAGTGATCTGTGTTTAAGCTGGTCTGTGAGCCTGCCTGGGTCTAGATAAAGGGCTGTGAACTTATCCAGCCCTAAGGGTGGGAACCCTGTGTCATCAATAGCATTTGAAATAATACAATTCCAAGGGATTAAAAGTCACATACATTTAATCAAATCTTTCTTATGCATCCTACTGAAATGTACTCTCAAATTTTCCTAATGGGTGTAAGTTTTGTAATAAAAATTGCCTCCCTGACAGCACATGAATTTTATCATATCATCATCATCATTATTGATGTAATCTTTTTTCAGTCACACAGTGAGAATTATACTTGGTAACTACTTTCTTTACCTTTTATTCCTACATTTATCTTTCTAATCCTATTTTTTCCTCAAAGTTTCTCTAATGCTAATCTCTTAATTTTCATCTCCACCAGAAACATTCTCATTCAGGCCTTACTGCCAGAATGCTTGACAACTGCAAAATATTCTAACAGTAATAGAAAAACACAACCTTAGTGCTCCAGTGGCACAATTGGTTAGCGCCCGTGGTACAAACACAGAAAAACACAACCTTAAACAACAAATCCTTGCTATGTTCCTGCCGAATAGTGTTGAATTTCTTAAGCCTGGGATTCAAGTAGTGAATTGATTACAACAGCTCACTCTAGAATTAGTCTCAAAAAGCATGGCTCTCCTTCACTAGCTATAAAATCATGGAGCAAATTACTGGGTATTTCTTTTTCTTAGTTTCATAATGTATAAGTTGGGGGCAATAAGCGTACCTATTTCATTTGGTAACATTTAAAAAGATTCATATCTTTTTAATTGAGAATTCCATAGAATAGGTCCAGGTACATAATAATAATTCAATAATTGTTAGCAACTTATTATTATTGGTATTATTATACAAAACATGCCTTCATGTATCCAAAATTTAACTTTCAAACCTTAACTTTCATTATGCCTCTAGATTTATTTGATAGGTTTAGCAATTTATAATATTCAGTTCATCATATTTATTACTTGTGCTCTAATTCTGCACTTGAGTTCATGCAACTTCCTCCTCCTAGGATGTCCTTTAACTTTATCCGGTATAGGAAGTAGCATATTGTATTTGATGATTAAAATCATATAGACAGTGCATGAATAATAGCCCCAAACTGAGTTCTATAAATCCTTCCTTGATTACACAGTAAGAGAGCTTTCCCAAGGTAACTAAGGACATTTTATAATAGTAAAGTAGATATCACATTCTTTTTTCAATGAGATGAGAAATTTAAAACAACATAGAATTATTGCAAACTAGTACATTTCAAGAGGGGAAAGACTTAATTGCAGGTGACTATAGCAACTTCATTACATGCATATCAAATTAAATAAAAGCTTCACAATTTCATTTCTTCCCATGCCAGAAACGACATTATTAAATGTAGAAGTATTCTATTGTAAACAATGCAAAATGTTTATTTTCATATGAAAAATGAACACAAGAAGAAATGAAGAATATTATGATTTGAGATGAAATTGGACCCTGGAATTTAGTTGTTAGGTCTCTTGTTATTCAGGCAAAACAGCATATAGATACAATTGATGTAGAAGGAGGAAGACAGAAAACACACGGAATCATAAAATCAAGAGGACCACACAGACAGCCTAAGGGATAAGCCAAAAGCAGAAACTGAAGTGTGGGCAGTTGCTTAGCTGTTTCTCAAATGGGTTCAGGACACCATTTGTTAGTTCTACCTTGCTTTGAAAGACAAAGGTACAAAATAAATAAATAAAAAGCTAACTGAGAGAATCAGGTTTATCACTTAAGATTTTACGGAAGAACGAAGGAAACAAAAAAAAATCTCTGGACTTCTATGTATTCAAATACTGTTCTCTGATAGAAATACATATATTCTGTGCATCCTTCAAAAAGACATGTTTTCCATGCTAACAGACTGTTTTCAATTACTTCAATGATTTTAGGGCATCAAGTGTCTCTTACACAAGAATATCAGAACTCTTTGAGGTAATACTACATAATATTGTGTATAAATCCAGAATTTACATAAATGGGCAAATTACAATTGTCTAAATACAGATGAGTCAAATTGTATATGGACATTAATTTGCTATCACTTTTTAAATTGTTTGGACCAAGAAAATAGACATCCTTTGTTCCCCCACTATCATCAAATTTAATATGCTACACTTCCTACATTGGAATAAAAATCTGTAACTTAAAAAATGAGTACTAATTGCCAGATTATTTTCACTATTTGTTGTACATAATCAAGTATCTCCATTCATTATAAATACACAAGTTAAATAAAATAATGGGAATATGAAATTCTAAAGGTTAAAATCATGTGCTGTGACTAATAGCATCATTAAAAAAAGTGTAATCTTTGCTGTGCATTACACGTTTGGTTCTATATTATCTGTTACATTGGTTTCATGAATGAAAAAAAAATAGGAATCCTGTACTTTTAAAACAGATACTGTGTGCTGGAATATGCATACTACAGATGTAAAATAGTTACTTATTGTCAAAAGAACATTTGGAGTCTGATTTTTCTCTAAGAGTAAAAGAAGGCATAATTAATTCTATTTAAGCCCAGAATTATAATTTTGACTGTAGTCAGACTGATGTCATTGTTTCCATTTTAATTGAATATATGGTTGCCTTGACCACTTAATGAGTGCTTCCTTTGACCCGGGCACTCACAGCTTTACACATGTTAAATAATTCAATCTCCACAATGAGGCTTTGAGCATCTATTTCACAGATGAGGATAAACAAGTTACAGGAAGGTTAATGAAATTACAGCGGTTGCACAGCTAGTAACTGGCTGGATTGGTGTTTGAAACCTGGCTGAGTGATCCCAGAATGGATATTCTTAAATTTCCTGTTTCAATTATTTGATAGGAGAACCTGTACAAAGGTTGCTCTTGTAAATTCATAGTTATGAGTCCAAAGGAAGTAAATGAAAACTTTTGAGAACAAAATAAAAAATGCCATCTTCTCAAATTAGAAGTTCCAAGTTACAATAAAGTCAAAATGGGTAATTATAGTGATGTTTTGGAAAACCTATTTGGAAGCAGTAAGTCTAGAGTGTTTTCTTTTTTTTTTTTATTTTTTTTTCCCTTGGCCAAGGCTGGGTTTGAACCCGCCACCTCTGGTATATGGGGCCGGCACCCTACTCCTTTGAGCCACAGGCGCCGCCCAGTCTAGAGTGTTTTTCAAGTGTCTATTTCCTAAGGATACCACAACCAAATCAGGTGAGTAGGTTTTATTGAGGGTACATTTTAAAGAAAGTTGAAAACTTTTCACTTGTACCGTGATATGTGCCCACAGTTGGTTTGTTCATTTCTGAAACATTATTTCCAAGGACGGGTAGTAGTTTGCATGAGGTTTCCAGGAGGAAAAATAGGACACAGCAATTAAAAATGCTTTTTCATGTCTCTAGGATGACACAGAGCAGGTGACACTGATATGATCTGGCCTGAGTATTTTATTTATTTAATTAATTTTTTTTTTTTTGGGGGGGGAGACAGTCTCATTTTGTTGCCCTGGGTAGAGTGCTATGGAGTCACAGCTCACAGTAACCTCAAACTCTTGGGGTTAGCCTCAAGCCTTCTCTTGCCTCAGCCTCCAGAGTAGCTGGGACTACAGGAACCCACCACAACTCCCAGCTATTTTGTGGTTACAGTTGTCACTGTTGCTTGGCAGGCCTGGGCTGGGCTTGAACCCACCAGCTTTGGGGTATGTGGCCAGGGCCCTACTCACTGAGCTACGGACGCCAAGCCTGGTCTGGGTATTTTAATCTGTGCAGACCACTTAGATTGAATGAGGATGCACTATGAATCATCGCCAGTAATTAAGTTGATCTAATTTCCATTACATTTTCAACCAAAATTCTGATAATACTTTTATTTTTCCACTGGAGATTTCTAAGGAGTATCTGAGTTTATCAATATTTTGATATTTAAAATTATATTAATCTTTTTAACACATAAGTTTCTGATGAGTTCCTGTGCTGTAAGAATTTTCCAATACACCAGATCTTTAAGAACACTCTAGTTCTAGACAAAACAAAACTGAAGACCACTGTAACTGAAATTCGTTTCTTGAATGGGGGTCACACTGTTCTTGTCAGTAGCTTGGGATGACTGCCTAACACAGCTGGTTCAAGTGTTTTGAACAGTTTTAAACTGTTATGATGCTCCTTAACAACAAATAATGGTACTAAAAATAATAGGACTTGTTGGTAGTCTTCAGATATTAGAGAAGATTACAAGTTAAATGTAAAGAATTTCAAAGCATTAGGATAAAGGACATAGACTGAAAATTAACTTAAATACAGTAAGATATGCCCATTGTAGCTACTTTAAATGTTTTATTTTAAAGAGAAGATGTATTAAGACAGTTTTTATAAGGCATTCTAAAAACGATTTCTATGAAAATTGCTACAAAGGGAGAAATTTATCAAGGATTATATTACTAGTGATAATGGTGAGAGATGAAAATTATTCAGTGTCAAAGTATTTCTTAAAAAAATAATTCTATGAGGCAAGAGAATTGCTATAGCCCAAGAGTTGAAGGTTGCTGTGAGCTGTGATGCTACAGTACTCTACTGAGGGCAACAAAGTGAAACTCTGTCTCAAAAAACAAAAACAAAAACAAACAAACAAAAAGAGTTATTTTATGGAATGTTGTTTGTCCTTTAGTATTTTTATTAATAAGAGAAAAGCAAATACACAATCAATCAAATAAAGGTTATTTATATTCTAGAAACATACCAGAAGAGAAACAACACAAGAAATGAGATTTTGCATTTATCCTTAAGTATCATCTTTATTCGCTGAGATACAAAAGTTAAAAATCCTAGTACCCAAAAAAAAAAAGAATTCTAATACTATTTAAAACAGTTTTATCATGTACTTTTAAAAATTGATTTTGTCAATATAAAAAATAAAGTTTTCTTATGGTTAAAAAAAATAATTCTAACAAAAGCCTAAATTATAAAGTAAATTATCTTTTGCAATAATTTCAATATTAGTCAATATTTTGTTGTTATAATTTGAAAAACAATTATCCCTACACCATTCCATAATAGAAGCAGATCTCCCAAAGCCTTAGCCTAATTCAAGCTCTAAGGAGCTAGAATTCACTCTGATATGTCAAAAGAAGACATTTATACACTGTTCAACATCAAACAATCCTTTTGCATATAGAAAATTATGTATATTTATGTAATTGTATAAAATACTAATATGATTTGAATCCAAAATTATTTACTAGACCTGAGTTTCACAAGGCTTATTCCATGATCCTTGATTGATGAGAACTGTCATCTTGCTACAATTTATAATTTGGTCTTTATTATGTCTTTTCTTTTTTTTTTTAAAGGGGGCAGGAAGGAGAGAAGGAAGAAGAGGAAGAGGAGGAGGTGGAAACTAATTTATTTTTCTGTTTTCATTTTTTTTTTTGTAGAGACAGAGTCTCACTTTATGGCCCTCAGTAGAGTGCCGCGGCCTCACACAGCTCACAGCAACCTCCAACTCCTGGGCTTAAGCGATTCTCTTGCCTCAGCCTCCAGAGTAGCTGGGACTACAGGCGCCCGCCACAATGCCCGGCTATTTTTTGGTTGCAGTTCAGCCGGGGCGGGGTTTGAACCCGCCACCCTCGGTATATGGGGCCGGCGCCCTACCGACTGAGCCACAGGCGCCGCCCTATTTTTCTGTTTTCTTTTCATTTGTTTTACTATGTCTCATTTTGTCTACAAAACAGGCACTTAATGTGTAGCTATAAATTTAGCATTAATACTCAGCTAACACAATTCTCCATTTAATTATTTTCTCATTAATTTTATTTTCCTCCAAAATTTCAACCTAAAATATAATGATAAAATATGCCATATATGGCCTGATAGCATGCAACTTGCCTTTGAATCATATTTCATTTTTATTTAATTGTAAGCCATTTCAGACTAACTGACACTATGGATTGTCCTTAAATTTCAACTGAGAATAATATGGTACCTAAGGTGGACAATTCTCATCATAAGAGAAATAAGTCAACTCAGTAAAGACTCAATATTTGAAAAAGTAAGATATTTTAAATATCTTATGATATAATATGATATGAACACTCACCTGTGTTCATTCTACGAACTATTATTTTATATAATAGGAAGCTCTGTACATTCAAGTTATGGATGCATATTTTAATAAACAAAATTTATTGCATATGTATACGACGTATTTGACAATTTTCATACTTAGTTCATACACTTTATACATCTCTCCAGATATTTCCAAAATTGTACTTTCTTAATTTTATTACTAGGCATTTTATTCTCCATTACAACTCAACGTTTGAGGTGAGAAAAATAGCCTTCGTATCAAGTTTTCCCCCTTCAAAATTCCAAAGGGGAAAAAAAAATTCCAAAGAAAGAAAGGAGTCATCCAGAAAGAAACAGAAAAGGAGAGAAATACATAAAACTGAGACTTTCTCAATTGCCTCCTCTTTGTCCTCAAGTAAGTTTCTTGAGATACTAAAGTAGAACTGTTTTGTCTAATAGATTATCAAGAAATGTTTTAGTCACTGATTACACAAGTGTGCTCATTTTGTAAAACTTTCTTGCATTGCATAGATATATGATTTTTATATTTTTTGTATGCATACTATACCTTGATAAAAGTTTTAAAGAAAAAAAAAATTAAAAATTCTTGCTATCTGTAAACCTTATTTCAATCATAAATCAAAGCAACTGTAAATATAAATGGCATTTATGAGAATATTACAGAAATTTAGGCAATAACTAGATAACCAATGACAGTAAGAAAATTCAATTTAAGAAGCATATTATTCTTGTGATTATGTTACAAAGAAATTTTGGCATTATTAAACTCATTCTGAAATATTAATGGATCAAATAGGATCTCTGGATTTGTTTTAAAATATCTGAATAAAGGAACAGTTGTGATAATGTTTGGATGAAACAAATTTGAGTTGAATGTTTAAGCTGAGTGGTAGAAAATGGAAAATTCAGTCCACTTATCTACTTTTGCATATGTAAAATTATTTGCTGTTTTAAAAATATTTAAAATTTAACTTAGTAGAACTCTATAGATTCTATATGATATTGCCCCCCCCATTACCATTGTTCTTAGCAAAAAGATTGAAGTAAAGCATCAGGATATAGCAACCAAACATACCAAGATTTCATGACCTCCACTGTAATCTTACGATGCGCAGTTTAAAAAAAAAATAAGCTTCAAAACTGCAATATTAGTGACTAACAATGGAATTAGTTCTGGAATGAGTCTCAGTAACTGCAAATAATGGGCAAGGACTTCATACCATTTTTTCAGATCAGTCTCTTGGTTTTCTATAAATTTTCTAAGCATACAATGTATGGCAACTCTCCAACTATCACATCAACTCTCATATCTATGGAGCTGTTCCTACCACCATTTAGATTAAACCTACACGTGAAACATTTAAGCTTACATACACAATCAGGGGTATGTCATCAAGATCACTTCATCATATCTATTTTGTCAATGTTTCCCATTGTTGACTCGTATTTGTCTACTGTGTGCTGCACTTTAAGACACAGACCCAATGATATGTTTAATTTCATGTAAAATAACTCCTGTACCTTGACTGTTTCTTTATCCAATGCAATTAAAAATTTAATCCAGAGAATACACATTTGACACTGATTTTATTTACATACTACTTCTATCTATGCTTAGGTCTTTTTAAAGTAATTTTTTAAAATTATGACAAAATACTTACAAATATAAAAATGAAATGCAGTAGTAACTATCCAATTTTCAACGCAGGAATAGTTACTGGCATATACTGGGTGGCCATAAAGTTCGTGGCAATTCGAACTTTAGGGACACCCTGTATTATGACCCTTATAACACTAGGCGATAAACTAAAGGCATATTTCTAAGTCTACATAAAATTTACAATAATTAAATATCCAAACGCAGGTAATATTGGAATCTAGAATAAGATTCTGGCTAATGCCAATCTTAAAATGGGAAAGAAGTTCTACTCACTACATCATTTTTACTATCAGTTAAAGACACTGTCTTACTAATAATACATAAACACTAGATCCAGAAACCTAACCCTTCCACAGTGCTATGGTTAATTTATGCTTTGGTTAATTTCGTAAATTAACTATTGTAAAATGTCCTTAAAAGAACAACCAGTACCTTAAAAAATAAAGGAATAGACTAAGATGGATTGTATCATGCATTTGTTTCTCAACAAGCACCATTTTGTCATCTTATAGCTTCAATAAGGGAGCAGCTATTAGTTAAATAAATTTACTCTTGCACATAATCATGGTCTATTCTTTCTCTGGTAATCGATGACTATTTTAAAAACTTAAATTTAATTGATTAAAAATATAATGCTTCCATATAAGATGTATATGTGTGTGAATGTATCCATACAACTGAATCATAAAATTGGAACATTAAAAATATATTTATAAATACGTGTTGAGCTCAATGACTTAAAGTTATTGATAATTTAGAGTAACACTCTATGTACATGTATAGAAGCATTATCAAAATTAAGTTTAAATATAATCTCTTCAATCTGTACAGTTAAAAGAAATATATCTCCAAGAGAACAAATATTGGTAAGTGCCTTGCCATTTAACATCATAATCTGTGTGTGTACATGTAGATATACGCATACATACATATGTATCTTAAAATATATATGAGTTATAGAATCTGAATTAAAACCCTGACTTTCATCTGAAAAATTGCTAGGTTACAATTAGTTTCTTACCTGGTCTTTTGATCTAATTACCTTCTGAAATTCAATGTTTTCAAGTAGTCTCTCCCCCTAAGGTGAAGGTGAAGTAGGCCAAGCTTTGTAGTGACTAGAAAGTCTTATATGACTTCAATATAAAACTTTGAAGATTTTTTTTACACTATAGGAAGCATCAAAATGACTTACATTACACTGAATTTAGTCTTCATTTAGCAATATTATTTAATCTTGAATAATAAATCTCATGGTCTGAAACAGTTTCCAAACTATATTATCTAAGTGAGGCTTTCTAATTTTTATTGAAAGGATTTCAGAAGATGTGCATTCATCCAAAAAATTCTGGCATATTAATTATTGAATAATGTTTAATGATGTTTATAGGAAATGAATGTGTGAATTCCAGACTTATTTAACAATATCTTTAAAATTTAATGCACTTAAATTTTGACTCATCAATCTTCAGTATGATGAAGCTGGAAAAAATTCCAAAGTAGATATTCCTTTTCATTGAGTAATTCTATTTATGCATATGAATTGATTATCTTCTTTTGTTAGGATCAACTGATGGACAAATGCTTACATGGGTTTACTTCCAATGTACAAAATAAGAAAGAGGAATGAAATGATCTGTAATATAAATTGAGGCATGTAAATAATATTAATATGATAAATGTTAACTCAATAAACTTCAATATTCGCATGAGATAAACTGCTGTAAATAACAGAGTAAGACTTGTATTAAAGAATTATAAAATAGTGAATAAACATATAGATAATGATTATCAATTAAGTTTTTTCTATATATCGTTAAATTACAATATTTATATATGAATAAATCTGTGAATTAGAGAATTAAGAACATGCAAATACATAAGTACTATGTGGGAATTAAATATTTAAAAAGTGTCTAAACCAGAGGGAAATACACATCTATTAGCATTATAAGAAGCTAAAAGATAAGAGCTAATATGTGACTCTTTCACTAAATAAAATTTGTGAAAGAAAGATGGTCTTGAAGACCAGAAAGAAAGAGAGTAGTTAAGATTCTAAGGCAGTTAAAAAATATAAAGTAATTTAACTCTTCCTTAGTGTATGAAATAAGTTCTTTGAACAAATCAAAGGAAGTGTAAAATTTCAAAATATCAAAAAACTCCATCATATTTTATAAAACACCCTAGTCAGGTACATTTCAATGTCTTGATTTAGTTGATATTTTTCTACTTATCCTCAGAAAAGCCTGTACATACTAGTCAGAGAGGAAAACGACTAATTTAAAACACTTAATAAATTAGAAGAAAAGAAGAGTTTGTTGGAAATGTAAAAAAACTTTCTCTGTGTGCAGACTAGTGTGTAAATGAATGAATGAATTATTAGAGCATTAAAGAAAATCAAGATGCTTTTAAAATGCCCAATCATCCGTATATTAATTCTTTTACATAGTTATTTAGCATTTATAATATGCACTGTTGGGTAAGAAATCTAAATCTGCCTAAAGTGTAACTGCATTGAGGAAAAAAACATAGTAGAGCTGAAGCAGATTTTAGCAACATTAATTAACAATGGTGAGAAAGTATCTGCAAAATATAGTACTTACTAATAGTTATGTAAATTTTCTTTTTAGAACATGAAGGTTCAAGTAAACCACAGTCAAAACATCAAAATAAAGCCAATTCAACTTGATGTCATATTAAAATAGTACCTTAAATATTGCAAAGCATTGTAAGATAATAAGAATATTGGTTAAAGAAATAATGAAAATATTCATCAACGAAGTAACATAAATTCTGTAGATACTAAGTAGCTCCAGACTACCCCGTCACAAACTTCAAGTAACATGAGATAAGCACTGATGTCTGTTATGTAAAAGGCAATCTACCTACAGAATTGGCCAGACGTATGGCTGTAAAATGAGTTGCTGTTTCATTATCTGCCACTCTGAAGGAGTTTTCACACCTTTCATTTTCAATTTTATCATTTGAGATAGACCACTACACAACAACTAAAGAAGAGAAAATATTATGATATCTTATTTATCTAGTTACAAGGACATTCCATTCCACTGTTTGATCAGTTAGTTAACCGGAGTAATTACATGACCTATGAATAGACTACTATTTTGTAAAAATTCAGTAAATAAAATAAAATAATGTAACAAAAATTAATATAAACTAAATAACATAAAATTCAGATATATATAAAATGTGAGCCGGATTTAATTTTCTTCTTCTGATATGTTATCATTCGTTTCTTTCTCACAGAATTGAAATCAGTAAACTATTTTGATAATTTATTCATAGTTCCTGAATAAAGGAACATAATGGAAAAATAGAACTTAATGGTTCTGAGACCTGAACTTTCCCACAAAGAAAAACTGAAAAAGTGAAAAAAATAGGTTGAAAAATCTAGATGTATATAAAAAGAGTGAAAGAACACAATACACTCAAGAATAGATTTTAAATAGCACAACTTAGAAGAAAAATGAACAGAAATTATGTTCTAGTAAAAAAGAAAAAAAATTGTCAAAAGAGTCCATTCATATGAACCTCCATGAAAGAGACGATAAAAAGGCCTAATATAAAAATATGTGTTTACTTTAACATTGGATAGTGATGTAATATTTATGATTAGAGGAATATGCAAATCACAGAGAAAACACTACTGAGGGGTATGTAAATATAAGTGTAATATGTACCAATAAGAAAAGTCTTTTTACTTTTATTTCTATATATGCTTTTACCACACTATTGAGTTCAACAAATTATGAAAACTCACAGAAGGCAGACTGAGATAATGAAGGGATTGGAAGAAATGTTACTAAACAAAACATGTTCTACAATTCCAATCAACTAAAAATTTGAAGTGCTCACAGTCATATTATAGATGCCTAAAAGAATTTTCCCCAAATGAAGTTTACTAAAAATTTGTCTAGGTAAAATGTCAGCAATATTTTAAATGCGATGTTTCAAAAATCTGACATATTTTCTATTGTCATGATATGGGTGAATGAAGCTGAAATTTCAAAAGGAATCACAATTTGGCAAAAATAAAAGTTAATTCAGAAGACAGAGTAAATTTTTTGGTGTAAATGGTCTAGTCTAAATATTTATATTATGAGGGCAGCACCAGCCCTGACACTTCCCAATAAATGGTTTCCCTTGGTCCTGTGATTCTAGAAAATTCTATAGATTTAGAAATTTTAAAAGTGGCTATGTAGATGTAGTTTTTCCACTTTTTTCAATATTATTTGTTTCATTACACTTTAAACAAATGAAAGAGTTTCACAAGTATATTTTAGATGAAATTTGACCATTTTTCTTATGACTGCCTTTAGTCTTTCGGATTGATTATGTTTATTGGCAAGAAATTAATAAGTTTCCAAATAACAAATCCTTATGCCTTTATTACTGTATTGCTTAGGCTGACTGGAACTGATTAACATGCTCATTCACTGGCAAACATCATATGAGACGATGTCTAAAATCATAAGCAAGAATGACTACAAAAATATTAAGCATATTATTTTAATTACTGGAGTTTTCCTAAAATACACTGATAATTTGGTTTCATCAACTACATTATTGAACTTAAATTGATTTTATGTATTTTATTTGCTGAGATTATAGAGATTGTTTTACATGTAATTTATTGTGGAATTTGAAAGAATAAATTACTTTAAATAAGATGGCTAAAATTCCAAATAACCCCATAAAATCTTCATGATAAAACAATACTTTTCATGTTTTCATATTTTATCCAGAAAATATTTTGTTTCACTTTAATATTGTTTCTATTGTTGAAAGGATCTATTAATTTTACTTAAAGTGGTATTTTAGTACTTTTTAATTATTCTGGTAAAAATTAAAAGTAGTGCTTACTTTTAATTCATGAATATTTTAAGGTAAATCTAAATATGATGTTTTGAACATACGACCATATTCTATATGCTTAACTTATTTTTTCAATCATTCAGTGTATCCCTTCACTCCTCTCTATCAAGTATTAGCAATCTAATGTTGTAACAAGAATAATAGAAGTCAAGCTCACGAAGTACTCATGACTAACTTAGTAAATATTAATAGACATGTTCAAAATTACACCAGATTTAAATAAAAAACTTTCTTATTAAATGCATAGGTATACTCTTCATGGATCTTTTCTTAAACATAAAATAAAAGCAAATGCGCCTGTATTTAGGCATTTTTAAAACATAAATGATGTATTTTTAGTGTTTGCATACACCTAGTTTCATGTAAAGTTGGTTTCTGGCAGTGTTTAATTTTAGCTTTAGCAATAAGAGGTACAAAAAAATTGAAAGTTCTTGGTATAATGATTTCATTTGTATTTTTAAGCATATCATCTTTTTCCTGTCTTCACTGTATCAATGAACGTGCCAGTCCCATTAGGCTTTTAAAGCTTTACAAAAAGTAACTAAATATACAGGTACTTTTCTGAACACCAAACTGCACATTATGTTCATTACAGAACTAAATGCGTGTTTAGCAAAAAACAACCCTGCCACCTCAATAATTATTTAAACATTGTAATTAAAAGTAAGTAATTAGTTTCAGTTTTTAGCTTGTTTAATAATGTAAGGGACTTGTTTTTTGTTTAGAAGATGAAAATATTTCTATTGCCAATAATAAATGACACAAGTATTTAAAACTAGCACCATATGATAGCAAATAGGCATAGTTTACATTATTAGACTAACCATAAAATTTACTATGCCTATTATGTTGCAGTCATGATGCAATTTTAAAGATAATTGTATAAAGCCTAAGATAACATTAAACACTAAAAGATAATAAAAAACAAATTGAGACATGATTAAAACTGTATGAAGAACTGTATGATGGAAAATATGAGTTAAAAAAACAAAATAGGTGTTTTTCTGCTAGTTTTCTATCCAGGTCATACTCCACCCAAACCCTAAATTTCAAGCAGTGTGAACTGGCTAAAACAGATGAAGAAAAATGAAATTATTATTAAAAATTCTTTCATTTCATACATATAACTGGATAATATGCAAACAAAAAACTAAATTTTCCTGGCAAAATAACAGAAGCAGTCTTTGTATCTCTAGTAAAACATGTAACATCTAAGACATGTCATAATCCCAGGAAAGAGATTTGCAAATGAAAATACTAGATTGTAAATAAATGCAAAAAGTGCATTAAAATGTATGTAGCATTAATATTTTATTAATGAAATTGTTACAAAGATTCTCAAAATAAAAAACAAAATCTTGTAAGTGGAGAAATGAAATTTATAGATGCCTAAAATCCACTTCTTGTATGTAAGCATAATTTCACCAAGATTAGCACTCTTTAAGAGCAAAAGGAGGAGAGATTATTTTTCTGCTACATTTGAAGTAGCTTTACCTGTTACTACGGTAAAAGCAAGTACCTGTATTTATTTAGAAATAACAATTTTAATCACTCTGAATCATAATGCCTTTTTACTTTTTCTCTAAAATTATCAATAACATATTTTTATATCGTAATGTATTTCTATAATGTACCTCCTCACTTGAAGTCAAACAATAGTGAGATGTATTGTTTAAAATTCTGAAACATTTTATCTTCAATAACAAAATTTTAAATCCAGAACTCAATTTGAGAGAGAAAGACCACATCATAGTCCTCACTTACTAAAATTTTAATTTAGGCTATTTTAATTGACGAGGATATATTGATTTCGGAATTTAAATTGAGGATTTCAGCATCCAAATTGCATCTTAGATAAATCAACACTTTCCTTTCTGTAAGTATTTGTACTCTCCTCATATAACTTTAAAAAAATAAACAAAACAAAATAACAATTTATAGGGTGGTATAATTCTTTGGATCTGAAGTACTAAGATATTATATTTTGCTTAGGCCCAAATATTTTGCAAATATGATCCTTCATAAAACACTATTTGATCATTGTTGTCATCACAATGTATACATCTGATGAAAGACCGACGCCTTTAATCGTATGACCTATTTATTCTCATTATCAATGTCCAGACAAGCAGCCATGGCCTCAATGCACTCAATCCATACTTTCACATTACAAGTCATAAGAGCTAAAATAACTGTTCTTCAGTTTTTCTCTTAAGTTTTTTCCTTCTCATTTTCCCTTCCTATTTCATAAGTTATAAAATAAATGATACATCTACAACTTGACTTATTGTTTGCTCCTAGCTTATTCACAACTTTTTTGCACTAGATGAAAAAAGAAAAAACTATGAGGGATAGATTTGCTATACAATATGTCATCTATTGATTGTTATGATTTTCATCTGTGTCAAATATTATTTATGTAGTTTGATCAAGACACTGAATCATCAGTAGTGTTTATCTATTAACTAAAAGGAAAGAGATTCCTTCAGAGCAGAGAATAAATGAGGTGATTTCATTGCTAAGATCCTCAAAGTAAATACATTACAGAATTTCAAAGCATTTTTATTGTTCTCAATTATTGTATAAAGTGATTCACTTCTGCTCTCAAATATGTTCTCAATTTTGAAATAATTTAATGCAATTATCAATGTTTCAATGTTAGAAGAACCCCTTATTTTTTTTTTTTTTTTTTTATTTTGGCCGGGGCTAGGTTTGAACCCGCCACCTCCGGCATATGGGACCGGCGCCCTACTCCTTGAGCCACAGGCGCCGCCCAAAGAACCCCTTATTTCAAATAAATAAAGACTGTTGCTGTATTTCCTTCAGAGTTTCTCTGATTCGGATCAAATATTTCAATACATACCAACACCTTACTAAGTCATGTTGAATTTCCAAATGCTGCTTACACAGCTTTCTGGGCTTGTTCAAAGGTGTTTAATATCCTATGGTCAATGAATGACTAGGCAATAATGCTGTTATCAGTAAGTAAATGAGATCCCTCAGTGACTCAAGCGTCAAGAGAAAAGTTCCTTCACCTTCATTTAATCCTTCGAAACACACAGAAATCGAGTAAGCAAGAGTGCAACGTTCAACGGAAATATGAAGAACATTTGAAAAATGTTTTTCCAACAAATGCAAAGTCATGTTTTATTATCGTCAACAACATCCTACACAGGCCCCTTCTTTCTGTTAAACATATTCAATTTTCCATATGAGAGTCCTGCCTACATCCACAGTCCTTTTAATCATTCTTTCTAAAAACCTAAACTCTATTTTTACCATAGAGAATGGACTGTTGAACTTTATCTCCTCAGAGGGAACACTTTTACACAGCCCTTCCCCGAATACTTACTCAGATATGGGGGTTTGTAAGGCGCTCGCGTATTAGACAGCAGTCCGTCCAGCTCCTTCCTCTCCAGAGTGCTGTGAAGAGCCTTCTCTTTGCCAAAGGTGGAGAAGGAACGCTCTGCCCCGGGCTGAGCTTCTGGAGTTTCAAACACTTCTGTGTCTGGAACAGAGTCCATGCCGGGAACGTGCAGATTGCTGCGATAATCAGCAGCCTGGCGTCCATCAGAAGGGACAAAAGAAGGCATCCAGCACCGGTCTGAGTGGCCCAAGGCTTTGCACTCCTCGGTGCAGTTGGAGAAGAGATCCATCCCTGCGGGCGAAAGAAGAAACTCCAGACATGGTGTCCACCAACATAACCAGCTACTTAGCAAAGACCGATTACAGGGAGCACAAGGAGGGATGGGTGAAAGGGTCGTCAAGTTTTCTTCTCTTAACCTGACAAGATCCAAAATCTTTTTTGCCTCATTTTGTTCATCACTTTGAAAGCGAAAATTATCTTCAAAAGTCAAGAGTAAGACTCTTCTGGCACAGAGGCCTCTGAGTTAGGTATTTCTAAATCTCAAGGTAAAGGGGAAAATGTTCACCCTAAACACTTAGTAACTAGGAAATGGTCACTAGAAAAAGAATAAACATTGAAAAAAATCTCTCCTGAAGTTTTTAACGGAGAAAAGAAAAGGAGATGTGAAGGCTTCAAAACCCATATTCCCCAACAATAAGTCCTCTGACTTTTTTTCCATAGGGACAAAAATGAAAGAAATATGCCAAGCAATAAAGACGGTATTTAAATTATGAAATCTGGACGTAAAACAGAAAGGGAAATTCAACAGAAATTATGACACAGACACAGGAAAACTCGAATGTAATATGAATGAAACATCATTTCATAAGCAACAAAAAGCACGTTTTCTTAGATTCCTATGAAATGACTTTCTAAAGGTTTTTCAGTGACACTCTGGTAGCCCATATTACTATAAACCACTTATCATTTACTACCTTAGACAAATTCAGAACAAATGACTGTAATTAGCGAAACCAAGGTAACCAAATGCAGTGTAAATCAACTGCAGATACTATTGACAAATACCTTATTACATTTTCTATATTGGAACACACTTATCCTAGTCAACACAGAACTATGTGTTTACGAATCCTACAATGCCCTGATTTCAAATAACTTCAAACTTCATTGTCTTTCTTAGATTGGGCAAGATTAACAAACATAATCTAATGATGATCAAGAAAGGTCATTCTGTTTCTTAAGTAAAGCATGAATTATTAGCACTACAGAATTCTAATTGATGTAATGCTTATCTATATCACATACATAAAAACAAACACATACACAAAAATAGCATTTTAATGTCTTTTCAGACATAATAACATACTTATTAAATGTTTTAAATTAAGATCAATTTGAAAAACAAAAATATGATCATTAGTTCAAGGAGAAGAAACTAACGAATACATTCTGGAAAATCTAGGGATTTTTCTTTTTCCTTTCTAACAAAGAGAATAATATTTACTTAAAAAGCATACATGTTACTTATATAAATGTAAGAGATTTAAGCTTTTGAGCAAGTTTTAGTTTTTAAATTCCTGATGACATTCTGCTACATTAATTTATGTATGTTTGTGTAGAAGTTAATATTTGTATGTATTAAATAAATAAAATAATCTTTAATTATGTATGTTTTTGTAGAAGTTAATATTCTTTAATATTGATTGAAGATAATAATCTTTAATTATGTATGTGTAGAAGTTAATGTTCATATGTATTAAATAAATAAAATAATCTTTCAAAATTATGAACCCTCTAAACTATCCACAAGTATGTTTGAGGTAGTAACAGCAAATTACATAAATTATTTTTAAAGAAAAAACACCATGCTTCTTATCATAAATTAATCTCACTACATAATGACTTTTTTATTATAAATTAAACCATGTATAATGCTAAGTCTGACTTTGATTACAGCATTCCATTGATAACTGTCCTGTGTAAGTCTGGAAGTAAATTACTGATCCGTGAACTGTTGAGGAACAGAAACATGAGCTGAAGCTGGGATTTGGAAATCTGACTGAGAACAGCAGGGAAAACAAGTAAATGTTACGCTAGACAGCAGAGAAACTTAGTCCTTTATGCTATTTCTGCAAGAAGACATGTAGCAAGCAATGAGAAAGGGAAGGAGGATGTCCCTGCTGCAGGTTTACATACTAAATAGGCAGGGGCTGCAGAACCAGACAGGAGACTTATATTTTGACACATTACTACAAAGGCTGCCTATTTAACAGGCTGATGATGGGTGGAGGTTTTTTGATGGTAGAAACTATCTTTAAGAGTAAAATTACTATGAGCAATTATTTTTTTAAAGTAAATTTAACTTGTATTACATTTACAGAGTTGATGGAATTATACTCAAATATTAAATAGAATTCTTTGACCGGGTCCTGATAATGATGGGTACTAATGAAAAATTTGTAATTAATACAATTTTTTTATTCATATGACTGATAAATGTCATCTTAAATATGCCAAATAAGACCAAACACAATGTTTCATATCTTTTCTGCACGTATGCCCAAGCACTCTCCTGATCTCAAATATGACAATTTCACACAGAAAATTTTAATGGTCTAGTATGGAAAATTAACATTAAGATTTTGCTTGGTTATGTTAGAAATTATTCCTTCTGGTGTTGTAATAAAGTTGCATGAATTGAGAATGTGTATTTAAAAATACAGCACATGCACCACAAAAAGGGACGATATAAAAAAGTTTTTTGTTCAAAGAACAATATCACTTGACAGAAGGGAAGAAACTTGTAAATAATGTTAATACATGTATAGATAATCATTTTAAAGTGGAATTCTCTTAGTAATAATATACAGCTTTATATAACCGAAATGAAGGATAAAGGTTCAAATTGTGCATGAGTGTTTCACCAGTTTTATTTAAAAGGTGAGTGTACCTATTTCTCATGAGGAAAAATCAGACATAGAAACAAAGCTAAAAACACAGCATAAACACTACATCAGTGGACTTCAAATACTTAACAGAAAAATGAATTGAAAATGGATTTTTGTTCATCCTTTAGATATTTTGTGAACCACATAAATTCATTTCATTACCAGTTCTCACCTTAGGGACGCATTGTATGACTAACATGATTTTATATTCTATCATTATCACTAGTTCCATTAAGTATATTGCCTCAATTACCAAATAAGCATAGCACATTTAAGTTTTTTTGTAAAACATAATGCACGGGGATGCCAAACATCATAGTTTTGGGGACATACTTAAATATATACCTTCCACATTGCTCCTATAATTTTTTAAGGGCTCAAGTTCAAGCCTCAAGACTTAATAAATTTAACATTTTTTTTTCTCACTCAAATGCCCTTCCTATAAAATTTGTGTGATTTGTATGACAAAAAAATTACAGGCCCTACCTCAGTTTTGAAATTTTGCTAATTTCTATGAAATATTTCTATATACATATTTTTTACTTGCATTATTTTTCTAGTTATTTATTTTTTCTACTACTCAGAAATAATCTGTCCCACAAGGCATGACAGCTGATGTGAGAGACAGCCCGTTTTGCAAACATGTATTTAGACAAATTTTTAAATATAGTTTTCAATGAGTAAATGACTTGTCCCAATAGTCAGAGGTAGTGGATATTTCCACTGAGAACAATCATGATTTCAAGTTATAATGTGCTGTTTTCTGATGAATGTGATAATATAAAATTATGTGCACATTGCTTTCTCATGCAACAATCCTTCATGAAGAAGTTTATTTTCTTTCAAACATGATAAATTAATTAAAAAGAAATCAACGCTTTTAATTTTTTGTGAAAATTTCTAGTCTCCCTTTAACAATGGAAAATGTACTAATTGTAACCATAAAAATTGCTACAGATTTTAAGGAAATGGCTTGGGAGCAGAAATTTAGCAACATAATTAACTAATGAAAAAAATCAATGTATGTCCCTTAAAATTTTCTCCCTACCTACCATCATTTAAAATGTTTGTACCTTCCCTTAAAATTTGACTTACATATTGTTGAAAATTATCAGTCTCTCCACATTTTCAAGTTGTAGCTCAGAGATTTGCTAGAAACCTGAACAAGCTTTTATAAATACTGGTGTAAATTCATTTACAAAGCCAAAAGCTACCTTGTCGATACCTAAATTATTACTGAAGTTGGGAAAGGGACATTTTTATTTTATGATAAACCAAGAATTCTGTTGCTGATAAGGTAGTAGTACAATGGCTTAATACATTTCTTGATATACTTATGTACTAATTTGAAAATACTGCCAATCAAATTGCTTATTTTTAAAATTTATAGCCAAATTTTGAGTACTTATGATGTATTTTTATACATCTCATAAAATTAGTTAATAACTAAACATATTTAGAAGCAAATTCCCCTATAATTGAAAGAAAAAATTACATAAAGAGGAATGTGACAATTTCAGGTAAAGTAACAATTACTTACTAGGGTTCTTTTTTCCAACATATTTTTAAAACAAACAAAAGCCATCACAAATAAATTCAAAATTGATCTCAGTATTATCCCCAGTGTACTTCATGAATGAAGAAAGTAACCTTTTACTACTAAACATAATTCCCTAGACGTATCTCAAATAATATTAAAAATGTTTAAATATATCCTATCGTAAAATAGAAAAATAATTATCTTTTAGTCTAATGTCCTAATAAACAAACTGAATATATGTTTCTTTAAACTCTGCTTTTTCTGCTGTTTAAGCTGTGATTGATCAGCTTTTCCTCTTGTGATGGTGTATGTATGCATTTACCACATCTCCTTGGACTTCTGCCATATCTAACCAATACATCAATAGTGCACTGAAAAAAAACGGAAAGCACCTTGACAAGGCTATAGAAAGAAAGTGCCACAGAGCAGTGGTCAAAGGGAAGAATTTCACACATAGAGCCAGGTGCAGTGGAAAACTGAAAAAGCTTATGTGATTCCCTGTGCAGCTGCCTCCGTGTGTGAGGCCCTTCAGTGAACAAGATTGGTGACTGCAAATGGCTTAGAAAGAAGGAAAGCAAGAAGGGAGGGGGAAAGAAAGAAGAAAAAAAGAAAACCGTTCATAAAAGAAAAAATAGAAGATATATCTAAATAAATAAATACAAAGTAATGTTAACATATAAAAAGAAATGAAAGAAAAAAGGAAGTTTACACAGGTGAATCACTACATTAAAGAGTGCGTATAATACAGCATGGAGTGAGGTCCAAACTGAAAGAGAGAATTCACAATTTCTACCTTTCCAATGTTATTTTTCCTTGATAATCTAACTTTCCCTCCTCCAAAACCTAGTTAAGCTGAGTTTGCTTGCTGTATGAAATTTTTTTCATATATAAAACCTAGAAATAGATGTGCTATGAATATTACTTAATTCTATAAAATTGGAAAACTCATTAATACCTGGATTCCCAAAGAAATAAAACAGATTTATCTGAGATGGGCTTAAATTTTTGACATGTTCTAGCTGCTCGGTGTGAGGTTTATAGTACACATCACTATGGATTGAAAAAAGTCATTAAGTAAATGCATTATAATTCTCTTCATTTAGAGTTTTACACTTTAAAAAAGAAAACGTTTCACCATCATTCTTACAACAAAATTAGACATATTAAATCTCATTGCAATTCCGCATATAAAGGTGCAATTACTTCTTAATATAAGTGCTTTAGTACAATCCTAAAATAGCTATTATTGTGCTCAGTAAGTTGTGGCAACCCTATAAATACTAATGAAATACATAAACGGATTGGTAATTCTTTAATAATTTTCACACGTTTAAAAATATGAAGAAATTTTACCATTTTGGTAAAGAAGAATAAAAATCACCTCACTTTTAAGAAATGTTTCCAGAGCACATTTTAGCATTCTTATCTTCCTTTAAATCTTCTGACCTCCCCAGTCATTTGAAAGAAGCATTACCAAATGGCAACGCTGAGTGACTGTGAAATAAAACAGCTCCTGGGAAGATGCACTGAGAAGAATATAGTCCCATCTATCATCCAAATTTAGCCCTTTTTGCAGATGTTTATTTGTTTCTTTTTCTTCAGTTAGGTTATTGTGGATCATTATGTCTGAGGGACTAAACTAATTGAAATGTTCATTGAGCCTGGAGTGCTACAGAAAAAACAAAGGGGGGCCGGTGGGAAATGGATAGAATGCATCTAAAGGAACATGCAGCAGAGACTGTCTATTTTTTACATTAAATACTTTGTTTTAAATGTTTTAAAAAGCGGTGCCTACATGAGGACAAGTCTGAAAAAAGAATAGGCATGAGCAATTCCAAATGTATAGTGTTTTAAAGATAACAATAAATCATATGCCATATATGGGGCAAAAATGAAAGAGACTTTGTACTCACATATAAACTTCTGGCAAGATCTGGTTTGTTGTCAGGTTCCCAGACACTAAATAGATGCTCTGTTCACTTAGCGTGAAGGCCCGCAAGGGGCAGGGACCTCCGGGGATTCTTGGCAGTTCTCAAGTCTCATTAGGTCTGCATATTAATGACTCGAAGCAATATAAAGAGACCCTTGAGCAGCCTTTTTTCCCTTCCTCCTGCTTGGGTTTCCCAAGGCTAAGGCAGCCACAGACACAGCACACACTAGCCAAGTGAGAGGCTTGTAGCAACCACCACTGCCAGGCCACCATGGGGTGTACACTGCCCTTTGACACAGTGCCTCAGCACTGATCTGATGTCCACCAAGTCTGTTAAGGAAAGGGTGCTCTCCAGGACCAATATTACCTTGAAAATAAGAACTCAATGACTTAATGGTTTTATTACTAACCAAAATAAAGGCCAGATCTCCAGTGAGCTGATTAGAATCCAAAGATAGTCTAAGGACAGAGAAGTTACAGAAAGATGTCCAGACTTTTCATTTCTTCATGTGTCAAGGAAATACAAAACTAAGTAGAAAAAGTAACAAAAATTCAACAAATACCCTTTATATATGACTTCCAAATGAAGTAGAAAGGAAACTAGAAGTTTATAAAATCATTTTCATTTTAGCACACATATTTTATGGAACGTAAGAGTTTCCTTTTAATATTAGCAACAAGTTGTCAGTATCTTATAAAACTTAAAGGAAAAAGTGAAGTAAGATAAAAAATATAAATCACAATGTAGTGCCCGTTATTGACTACCTCTAAGCTCGCGAAAGCTCAGATTTCAACTTTGATGGCTCTATAAACTATTAAAAATATGAGGATACCTAGGGTGCTTCAGAAAATACACATTATTGTGGTTTCTATTGTCTTGAACCTTAAAGACCCAAGATTAGAAACTCTGCTTTCAGCTTATTAATGACTACTAATCACCATTTCTCCTTTGGCATAATACTTGGTGGTGTGCAAAATGCATTGCTCTGGAAGGCAAAATATTTGGATTCTAGACCCCAGTTATTCATTTATCCTCTTGTGACCTTATGTAGGTCAGTCAATTTCATTCATCTTCAGTTACCTTATCCATAGACAAGCTAATCATACCTTAAATGGCTGAAGACTGCGGATTGGACCAAGTGAGAGATCTATGCCTTTTTTGTATGCAATGTAATTACATTAAAGAACATTACACAAGAAAGATGAACTTCATGTTCTAACATATTCCTGAGTTTCCAATTTAACTTTCTAAAGGATCATTACATTATAACGATCCTCTCTGAGCATACATTGTACAATTATCAAAACTGAGTGATATTATCATTAAACTTACAGAGAATTACCTAATACATTATTCTTTCTAGATTTATTTAAAGAAAAGTAAAGCTATAAAAGTTAGTATTTAAGTCACACTTACCAGCTGACTGGGCACGGTTGGTGGCATCATGATCACTGTCTCCCTGTTCACTGTCCCCATGACCACTGTCCTTAGAGCTTACTATGTCAGCTTCCTGGAATGCAGAACTACAAGTACAAAAATGTGAATATTAGAATAAAAAGGTGAAGAAACACAGAAAACATTCTTCTGCCACCACATGGTTGCAGGTGGTGCTGCAGATTCTTAGACGTGTTAGCTGGCATTATTTCTGCATACAGCCAGACTTTATAACCCAAGCCTACCTCACACTTTAAAAATGGAAAATTAATAGTCAGTTTGAGTACTTAACTCATGTAAAGTTTAGGCACTATTCTATGATTAGAAGTAAGTACATAGTCACATCATTTTCATGAAACAGATGTAAATATACATGTGCAACATTTGGGAAGACTATTAGAAGCTATGTGGGGGTATTCAAACATATTTTGTGAGTTGTATACAAATGAAATACACCCTTTATAAGTGTATTGTCTAGAAAAACACAACTATAGTCAAGATTTATGTTATTCCCTAATTGAAAATACTTTACACACTTTGTAATTTAATATTGAATGTATTACCTACTTACTATTTTCACTAGGTTGTAAAATGTCGGGGGAAAAAGTCCATACCTGTTAACTCGGCGAGGTCTGTCAACTAGATAGCTGAGCTCTGCTCGCTGGTGTTTAGTCTAGGAAAAATAAAAATAAAAAAAATCAAGAGCATTTGAATGCTAAGGGTTTAACACTAGTGTACTTTTGAGGTTAGGGACTATATTTAGCTTTAGTAATTGTTTGTATAATTTTTTATGAATTTCCACACTCTCCTAAGACTTCAGCCTAGTGATTGCTGGGTATGGGTGGGGTAGATATGCAGAGACACGTGAATCCATATTTCAGTCACTTATAAAGGTTAAAAAAAAAAAGCCAACTTAATAATGTGGGTTTTTGTTAAAGAAAGAATGTAAGTGACCTCATACAAAGGGCTAATGAACTACTGTCTCTAACAGAGTCAACCTACTTATACTATGCAATCTTTCAGTTGCCTAAAAAAGTGTTTAGGTGGGTAATGGTTGACACAAGAAAAACAGCACGCTCAATAAGCAAAAAGTATGGATATTTTATGGAATTATTTTGTCGTTTATTTTCAAAATGTGCTTAAGATACAAATGAACTGTACAAATAGTCATAAAGTCAAATAATATCTAAGACTCAAATAAAATAACCTGCCATGAAAGGAGTTCATAATTCTGCCGCCCCACCCTCCCAAATCTCTTCCCGCTCCAAAGGCCCTCTGCATTCTCCTCCCGACCTCCACCACCCACACACCTTTTCCAGTTCCAACTTTCTTTTACAGAAACCAACTCTGTTTTTGCCCCCATCCCCACCCTCACCATCCAACTTTGCCACTTCTCCATCTTTTAAAAAGAAATAGGCATTTGACAAGCCACATTCTTTTATGAAGAAAGCCAACAGCAGTGATTTATCCAAAACAGTGGCAATAAAGTGATTATTAGCTAAAAGATATATTTAAGACACAATTGTTTAAGCCCTTCATTAGTTTACTCTTACAGGATTTTATGCCAAAGCAACTTCATTCAAATTCACACTGTGTGGGCCCTTGGCTTCAAAAGCGTCTGCAAATGATGTCCAGTGCAGAACTGAAGGCTTTTTTTGCAACCCGAGTTCAGAGGACAAGGATCTGATAACTTGTTCACTAAAACATGCATTTGAATTTAACAACTGTGTAAACAATCTATAGCTTACTTGTACACGCGGCTGAAAGCATCGATAAACAAAACAAAATAAAATCAACTTTATTAACGCCTGGAACAGACTCAAGGAGGAAAAGACCTTTCCCAGTACTAGAAAGTCCCTCCCCCCTACTTCCCTCTCCCTTCGCGCACTTTTTACTTATCTCCAGGTTTCCACTAAGGGAAAGGAACCATCCAGGGTTAAGATTTTAAAGTGAAGATGATGAGAGAGCAAAGGAGAGAGCTCCAAGGTGGCAAAATACCAAGGGGAAGGGATGCAAATAAATGTGGAAAGGTGGAACACAAGAAGTAGGAACAACGCGAAAGTTAGGTTACACACGGAGCGGTGGGAGAGGGTGATCTCCATCTCCGCCCACACAAAGATACAAATAAGCTAGTATCCTAAAAATAAATACACAGGGCACCAGAGGTACAAGGGCCATGCTAGAGGAGGCTTTCTGATGGAGGAGATGAGAGATGGTGGTCCTTTCGCTTCAGCCTTACCTCGTTGGACAAAATGCTTCCGTTGGAGATGATGTCGGGCTGCTGGTCTGTGTAACCGGTGACGATGGCCCCGCAGGGGTTGTGCTCAGTGTCCGTACTCCGCGAAGGGCTGCAGGGCTTAAGGAACATCAGATCGGTCTTGGCGGACTCCGGGGTCAGGCAGACCTGGTAGCAGTAATTCTGGTTGTGGTGGTGGGAGCCAAAGCCTCCGGACTCCTCTACAGGCACCTGCGCCGGGTTACTGGGCACGTTGGAGCTCTGCACCAGCATGATGTCCGACTTGCTGAGTTTCTTTTTGCGCGCCCGGGCTTGGCGACCACAGCAGGTCGAAGCGCCGCTGCCGCAGCAGCAGCAACAGAGGCAGCAGTCGCTGGCCAGACACGTGTAGATGTTGAGCTTTTTCTCTTTTTGGCAACGGACCGCCAGCACGATCATGGCCAGCAGGAAGATGAAGGACACCGAACCCAGTGCGATGATCAGGATGAGGGTGAGGTCTAGAGAGGTTTCCCCGCCGCCGGAGCGGCTGGGGCGCTGATGCTCCCCTGACCCACCCCCTCCGCCCCCGCCCCCGCCCTGGGGCTCCACGGCTCCGTCCACGAGCTGAACCACCAGGGTGGCGGTGGAGGACAGGGGCGGCTGCCCATGGTCGCGCACCTCTATTACAAGCTCATAAGGCCGCTGGGGGTCGCGCTTGGCCGGAACTCGGCGCGCCGTGCGGAGCTCCCCGGTGCGCCAGTCCATGCGAAAGAGGTTCATTTCATTGCCCCGAACAATGCTATAGGTAAGCCTGGCGTTCTCACCGTCGTCCGCGTCCACCGCGGCTACGCGGGTGAGTAGGTAACCTGGCTCTGCCGAGCGGGGCAGCACCTCGCGCGCAGGTGTCCCGTTGCGCCCCGGTAGGGGCGCCACGATGGCGGGGGCGTTGTCGTTTTGATCCACTATGAGAATGTTGACAGTGGCGTTACCCGCCAGTGCCTGGGGGCTGCCGGCGTCCCGGGCTTCCACCTGAAAGCTGAAGTCCTTAAGCTGCTCATAGTCGAAGGAGCGCAGGGCGTACAAGTAGCCGTTCTCAGAGTTGATGGACACGTAGGTGAAGACGCTCATACCCTGAATCTGACACTCAAGGATAGAGTAGGCAAGCTGGGCGTTGGCGCCCTCGTCGCGGTCAGTGGCGCTCACCGCATAGATGTAGGCGCCCGGTACGTTGTTTTCAGTCACATACACGTCGTAGACCGGCTGGCTGAAGCGTGGCGCGTTGTCGTTCACATCAGACACTTGTACCTGGATCGACTTACTGGTGGAGAGCGCTGGCTCACCCCGGTCCCGGGCCACCACAGTCAGGGTGTAGGAGTCCCCCGCCTCTCGGTCCAGGGGAGCTTCGGTCACAATTGTATAGTAATTCTTAAAGGAAGACTTGAGGCGGAACGGCACGTCCCCCAGCAGCTCGCATTGCACTTGCCCATTCTCCTCGGAGTCGCGGTCAGTCACGCTGAACAGGGCCACTACTGTGCCCGGCGCCGCGCCCTCGCTCACCGCCTCCTTCACAGTGCTGAAGCTGATCTCGGGCGCATTGTCGTTAGCATCCAGCACTCGCACCAGCACCTTGCAGTGCGCAGGCACGGCGTTGGGGCCCAGGTCCTTGGCTTGTACATATACTTGGTATACTGGGCTCTCTTCATAGTCCAGTTCGCCGCTCACCTCCAGCCGGCCAGTGCGCGGGGAGAGTCCAAAGAGCTCCCGTGCCCGGGGAGAAATGTGGCTGCTGAAAGAGTACACCACCTCACCGTTCTGGCCCTCGTCCGGATCCGTGGCGTTCAGCTGGATTACGAGCGTGCCTGGGGGCGAGTTCTCTGGTAGGGACACAGTGTAGACGGGTTGGTCGAAAGCGGGGACGTTGTCGTTGGAGTCCAGCACTCGGATGGTGAGTAGAGCCGTGCCGGTGCGCTGCTGCTGGGGGGGCAGGCCCGCTCCCCCGCCACCACCCCCTCCTTCTCCTCCTCCTCCTCCCCCTCCTCCCCCGTCCACCGCGGTCAGCACGTAGCGGTGCACCGCTTGCTGCTCTCGGTCCAGCGGCTTCTCCAGCACCAGCTCGGCAAACCGGTTGCCATCCCCCTGGGTCTGCACGTCCAGGGAGAAGTAGCTGTTGGGGGTGATCTCGTAGTCGCGCAAGGAGTTGGTGCCCACGTCTGGGTCGAATGCACTCTCCAAGGGAAAGCGGGTGCCTGGTGTGGCGCTCTCAGAGATTTCCACGGTCAGGTCCGGCTCCGGGAAAGAGGGGGGATTGTCATTAATGTCCAGCACCTCGATCTCTACCCGGAACAGTTCCAGGGGGTTCTCCAGGAAGACCTCCAGGTGCAGGACACAAGAGGGGCTCTGTTTGCAGATTTGCTCACGGTCGATCTTCTCATTCACGTACAGCACCCCGGTCTCCAGGTTGAGGTCTAAGTAAGGGGTCCTTGAGTTGGGCACCGTTTGAAATCTGCGAGCTGAAAGTTTTGTAATGTCCAAGCCCAGATCTTCAGCGATATTTCCCACGAAAGTGCCATGTTCCTGCTCCTCCTGGACCGTGTAGTGAAGCTGGGAAAAGACTCCTTCCACCATCCAGAGCAAGGCAAAGAATAATAGCACAATCATCTCCAAAAAGGAAAGGAAGTAGCTTCCCGCAACCAGTCAGCCACCCGATCACCTCCCCCACCACCACGGAAAAAAAAATCTCGAAAAAATACAAATAAAAGTGCGCTACGTGGGGGGGGGGGGCTCCTGGAGCTTTTTGTCTTTAAAAATCTTATTCCTTTTGCTTCATATCAGAGCTTCCCTCAATCCAGCCTCATCTTTAAATCTTAGCGCAGGAAAGGTGACAGGCGTCCCCTTTCCTCATCTGTAATCTGACCAATTAATAAAATAATGATAATACAATAGTCAGCGTCCTTTATTCCGACAGTGTTGGCGCAACGCGGCGCTGGCAAATCCCAAAGAGAAAATTTCGATATTTCAAGACTGTCCTCGGTTTGTCTTCTTGCTGATGGGAGGAGAATGAGGAGGAGGAAAAGGAGGAGGAGGAAGATGAAGAGGAAGAGGAGAAGGAAGAGGAGATGCTCCTGGCACTGCTAAACATGCCTCTTAATATCAACGGCTGGCAAATGCAAAAGGGCTTAAAAACAGCAAGAGAATTTTGTGCTGGAAAAGCACAGAACGGCTCTGTAGCATAAAACTTTCATTCTCTTCATTTTTCCGGACGGATGTTCTTCTTGACATTTTTTTCCTCTTTCTCTCTGTTTGTATATTTGTCTTTCATCGGCTTGTCTCCCTCCGTCCTTATCTCCACCGTTACTTGTCCCTCTGTAATTGTAACGAGCAGTTTCTTTTCTGCTGTTTCCTTCCCAAGCCTCTTTCCCTCTAACCTGTCTCTTTTCCTTCCCGTCTTTCCTTCCTTCTGCTTCAGCCTCAGAGCCTCTGATCTCGGCTGGCAGTTTCTGAGCTCCGAGCGCTCCGCTTCTCTGTTTTTGCGCAGCGCCCTCATTCTGCCAACCAATCGCCGAAGAGCACAACCCACCGACCTACGGATGATTGGCCAAACTGGCCGTCAAAAGACACGTCACTAGGCAGCCGGGCGAGGCGGAACAGAATCCTCGCCCGGGCTGCTGGGGTGAGTGTGAGTGTGAGAGCGAGAACAGCTCGGCAGGTCCCGAGGCGCTGGCTGGGGACTCTGCTGCGGAAAGTTCCCAGTCCCCAGCCGCAGGTAATGGGGAGGGAATAGAGAGGTTCCCCTGTTTGCATCAGCAAATGCGAAAACATAATAGCAACAGCTGCGGTATCCTCTCCTAGGAGCGGGGTTTCCAGTGATGCTAATATTCTTTTTCCTTTAAGGTATTTTCCCGGCTACGGATCATGGAAATAAATCACAGGGAAGGGGAAAAAGTTGCACAGGGACCATTAATTGGCAGAGGTTACCTAATTAAGGGACCCTAGCAGACAGAGATCGGTGGGACATTTAAAATTGTATAGAATATGGCATGTGTGGATCTACGCGTTTAAGGGTCTGAAGGGGCAATGTGGAAAGGAGCGAAGCAGCTGGAGTGGGGGTGCAGAGGTGGATCTTAAAAAAGCGGAGGGATTCATGCTTTGGCATGTGGACTCACAGCGTCTATAGACGGGCAGACGCGTTAGACGATCATCTTCCATTTCTAAATGTTTTACAAAATTCTTAGGAAGTAGATTAACTTGCCTGGGGACTGTGAGTCTTTGAGCAGTGAGTGCATGGATCAATGACTGAGGAGTTTCATTTCAGCTTCTTTCTGGAGCCCGCCATCCTAACGCCTGGCTCTCGGGCGCTCAGTACTGAGCACCACCAGGCGCTGCAAAGTGCCTCTGATATCCCTGCGCCTTGCGCGGCCAAGTGCCTCCCAGCTGCTATTTTCTGATTTATTTTTTCTTTTTTGATAACTGGAGACCGACACCCCTGGCCCACCCCAGCATTGTAGACTGGGGGACTGATTTTTGTCCCGCCTGAGGTCAACTCACTGGATGAGGACAGTGGGGCGGATGCGGACACGGGCGGGGTGGTGGTTGGGCTCCGTGCACACGGGGGCCCAAGTGTGTGCCGCTGCGGGTGTTTGTGAACACGTTTGCACATGCAGGGTGCTCGCATCCATCCTCCCTGTCCTGGTGCTAAGATCTGCGTGAGCCCTGGGAGCCTTCCTGACTTTTAAAGGACGCGCTTGACCTGCTGTGAGTGCCCACTCCCAAGGCGCAGGGGCAACGCGGCGCATCCACATACCCAGTTTCTGTGAAGTTAAAATGCAGCGCGAACTCTTTAATGCTGGAGAGTGGACTGAATGACAATTCTTCAAGGGAAATATATATAATATGTATTATATACATTATGTATAATGGACTATTGGCAAGGAATAGGTTTATTCACTGAAGCGCAGCCCTTGTTCATTCTCCTCCTTATGCCACAAAATTGGAAGGTCTCTTGATGCCTCTGTTATAATGAATATCCCAAGAATAACACTACCACTATCTTCTGGGAAAGGAGAGTCAGTCGTTTCCTAATCCCGAAGCACGTTGCCATTCCCTTCTGGTAGGAAATTAAGGGTGAGTGTCCACGGGCGTGACTGTAGACTGAGGCATGCTCCTGAGAGTCCTGCACGTGCGTGTCTACTGACCTGCACCGCCCCCACACTCTCAGCACTTGGCTCTTTCATGGAGATAGGTCCTGCCTTTGAGCGGTTAGAAGGAAATGATGCCAACAAAAATGGCTAATCCTTTTCCAGCTGCAGTATATTGAAAACTGGCCAAAGCCAAGCGAAAACCGCTGCAGTTAAAATGATTTTTAGCATCACGTCTGCGGCTGAGAATGGAGCGGCAGTGTATAAAAGGACCTGTGGATCAATGAAAAAGAGTATAGTGTATCTGAATATTAAGACGGTATTGCATCCGTACTTTGCACCCCTCTCCCTTTTTTCCTTCAGATCTGCAGAATTGAAATGTTTTGTGCTTTTCAAGCTGACTCATCAGAATCCTGGAGCTTTTAAAATTGACAGTAATTTTCTAGTGTGTTCGTTTGTACGCATGGAAACACTTGTGTGTGCGCGTGTTTGCGTGTGAGAGACATGCAGCTGAATGACAATGCAGATCCAGAAATTGTTGAGGGAAAATGTTGCTCCCCAAATCTAGATGAAGTTTAAGCAGACTCGGGTGTATGTTTAAAACTAAAGGGCTTCAAGAGGTAGAGAAGAGAACGTGGAGAGATGGCCAGATTTGCCTGTAAATAATCACTACATCCACTGTAACACTTGAGCTGCATTTTTTTTTTTTTTTCCCCTTTTGGTGGCAGATGTGTCTGAATGGGAACTCTCTCTGCAAACGTGGGTTACAAGCGTCTCCTAGCGGCGAAAGCAGCATAGGGCAATCCACAGAATTTTGCTGTGGAGCCCTCGCTCAGCAGACCTCGCCTTTGGGGGGCTCTACAGGATTTCTTGGGTCACAAAGGCTGTGCTTTGTCCGAGCCTGCGACGCCGGCCCCAGGTCCTCTAGAGGTCTCCTTTCTCCGACTTCTAGTCTTGGCGGCGCCGCCAGGGATCAGTAGGGTAATGATGGGGTCTCCTTCCCGGCAGAGCAGACCGGAGCCGGGTCCTCTGCTTCCTTCTAGCTAGCTTCAGCCAAGGACAATTGCAAGAGCATTTTGTTTGGAGCCAACATCAGATATGGCATTAATAGTGTTCTCTCCTCCTTACCCGAAAGCCATTAAAACAAGCTTACCCCCACCCACAACAGAACAGCACTTTAAATTTGCCTTTTAAAATGTGTCTGAAATGTAACAGGTTTACCATTTCCCTTGCTGAGGCAATCAAGCAGACCCGTTTTTTTTTTTTTTCCTTCTACCGCTTTTGCACACCAGAATTTAGTAATGT
The DNA here is from genome assembly GCF_027406575.1 of Nycticebus coucang. Taxonomy (NCBI): domain Eukaryota; kingdom Metazoa; phylum Chordata; class Mammalia; order Primates; family Lorisidae; genus Nycticebus; species Nycticebus coucang. The sequence goes on along the minus strand of NC_069780.1, from coordinate 59,124,769 downwards.
TATGATTGCATATACATCAGCGTCGGTGGCGAAATTCACTACCTTTTTGACGTGTACAGTATCGTGTATGTTCGGTGTTCCTTGACCTCACATTAAAGGAGTGGGAAGGGGGAAGGCTATCTGGCATATATACCCCTCCCTTCTTCACCCCCTCATTACCCCCTCCCCTAGGAGTGTCAACCCACAGGGCAAGAAAAACTGTACCCGAAGACAGAGAAGAAAAACAATTTTCATTCATTTTAGGGGGGTATCAAAATCAATTTTTATAAACGTCCTGGTTTGTATGTGAGAGTGTTAGTGCATTTTCTTTTATCTCATTGGGCTCTAACTGCAGCAGAAGGCAGGGGCACTAGAGAACCCACATGTGCGTTTTACAAACTTTGAAACTCAATAAAGGGGATGCTTTCTACCTTTTGCTGGAAAGAGCAGGAAGGAAACACGTTTGTCAACCAGCGTTTGGATAAATGAGTGTTTGCAATGATTTATTATCACTCGAAAAAAAAATTGTTTTTAAATCTTATTATTATTGCAGTCTACCCAGAGCTTTGAGATAAGTTTTTGTTTGTTTTATAAGAATTGGAAGCAAAAAATCATCACTAAAGAATATTTCAAACACCAGGCTTGACCAAAATTGAGCTAGATGGTCCCTTGCATTTGTCATTCCCAGCAAACCCCGCGCAGAGAGTAAATGCAAAGAACCCAGAGTGCATTGTTTCTTTTATGGATAGCCATGAAATAGTTTTATTTGTGGTCATGTAAACTAACCTAAGAGGTAGGAAGGTAGAACTTTAAAACCAATGCCCCAGATACCCTATTAGTTTTGTTCCTCAAAACAAAGTGTGAATATTAACTAGAATTTCTGGAAAATATTTGTAGTATGTGCCATTTTAAGCATTCAGGTAACTCTTTAGTTACCGTGTTCTAATGCTTGAACCCAGCAGAGAACAAACCAATCCTTGTTCTTGGGACTGAGAACGCTAGCTATTCCATTAAGTACCATTATCTTGAAATTCAAAGTTGAAATATGCTTTTTCATTTTGTTCAACTTAGCCAGTATTTGGTGTGGCTTTGCATTTGAGTTTCTTTGCAGTTATCAAACAGGGCCAGCATTTTGTTAAACTCTAAACAATGAATTAAAAGCACTGAATGAGCTGAAGCAGCCTTCTAATGCAAAATGACAAATTGCACTTAAGGAATATAAGAACAAGAAAATGATTTATGGATTTTCACAATGGCCTGAGCAAATGAAAGAAAGCAACATGAATTATACATTCTAATGCTTACGATATCATTTTCTAATAATACTGTTTCAGTTCAGGTACTATATGCTCTTACTTTCTATAAGAAAAATTGATCACTAAGAGGTCCTGGAATATTTTTAAATTATGCACTGGTTTTTGATACTGGTTCCAAATATGTATGTGTATGTGTGTGTGTATTTTCTCTGGGTATTTGAGGGCGGTAGTTTATGATGAACATGAACATATATTCTTGTCACATCCTACTCACATTGTGCCTTGTGATAGCAAATAGTTCTTTGCAAACTTATGTTTGTTCCATACCATCTTTAAGCATGTAAATAAATAGATCTGATTTAGAATGTCAATCTTTAAATAAATAGATCTGATTTAGAATGTCAATCTTTATTGCCTCATGACCTCTTTTCTGAAAGTCCGAATGCATTACCTCATCTTATCTTTTCTTCCATATTGCTTTGGATACTAAAAAACGCTTATTTTTCCGAAATATTTCTTAAACTCTTCCGATTTGTTTTATCCTGTCTTTTTCAGAATATTGTTTTAATCTTTAGAATATTACAGACACACTTAGGTTAGTAAGTGACTATATGTCTTAGTGTTTTTCCCTAAGTAGACAAAAAGAGAACCTATGGGCTATCTTAAATTACAGGAAATAAAAAAGTCAAATAAAATTTTATGTAATGCTAGTATTTAGAGTCTTAAATATACAAAAATCTATTACCTCTGTATTATGATCAGTGACCAGTGACTAAAGTTTAAATTTAACCATTTGTGGCTTGTATAAGTCGGTATTTGGGAGGAGGTGTGGAGAATTTAAGTGGCCTTGCTATCTTTGCTGTGTTGCATCCTCAACCACAGGAAACTGCTAATCACCCAGAGCCCTCTCTTAAATACCCAGGTTTATAAAAAGAGAAAAAGAAAAAAAACATTGAATCCCAGCTTCTGCTTTTGACAGCATTAATAACCACTTTTACTGAAAGATTACTGAAATCAATGATGTGATTAGGATTGTAAATAAGAACTACAAGACATCACATTTAAAAAGCCAGCTGCTTTGCTAACAGAGAGATGTGTGGGTTTTACTGATATGGCCCAGAGACAGAAAATAAAGCTTCAAACATTAAGGTCGATATTGAACAATTTCAAAATTAATTGAGAGTCTTGATTAAGTTTATGTGAGTAAGAGGGAAGTTGTTTAGAAAAAGCTGTTTTTTGTCCTTCTGCAGTGGTTATAATTCTTATTTGACAATGATACAAAGCCATCATGGTATTAGTGTTTGTCTAGGCAATACAAATTGTTTTCTTAAGGGGATACCCCTTCCAGAACGAGATTAACCAAATTGTGATTAAGGTTACAAGTCATAGAGCTATGTTCTGAGGAGTTTTAAAACATTATTAGAGACAGAAACAATAGAAGGAAGGTAAAACGTAGCTTGAGAATTCAAATAGTAATCAAAATTTCATTAGAATTACAATTGTAAATCAGAAAAAATAGTAAAACAGTTTTGTGCTTTTTTTAAGTATTATCTCTCAACTTCATTGCCTGGTTAGTTACTATTTGTGTAAGAAACTTGATTTCTATATCTTATTTAAATGGGCTTAGCATTGCTGTATTCTCAAATGCTTTCCTTTGATTGCAATTTCTTGTATTTTTAGGTAAAAGTGACTAAAGGTTTTTAAACTGCAAATGTGTGTCAAGAATTCATAGATTAATTGTAATACTTACTCTTCCCCATCACTATCCCAATATTATAGATAAGGATACTAAGGATGCTTAGAGTTTAAGTAACTCACAAGACTAAACCGAATTCAAATCTAGATCACTGACTGCTTTTGTCTAATCTCATTGTATCACACCATGTAGTTTCTTCAGTATATCTGAGATGGATTTAATTAGGAAGTAATAAAAAAAGAATCAATTCAGAAATGTGGTCCATTCAGAATTTGTACTGACAAGAATGCTGATTTTATTGTAGTCAAGACTAGCTAGTACACTGTTGAATTGTGAAAGAATTCATAAATAGGAATTTTGTAAAGGTTTTTGTCAAGAAAACAAAGCTTGAGTATGATTTCTTATAGGTGAATGAGATTATAAGCAGTCCTTTTTTTTTCTTATTCAGAAGTACCTAATGAAGGAACATGGAAATTGATAAGAGGAACATGTCCAAAAGGAAAGCACCTCTGCTTCATCCATTCAAGTATTGCTTTTTTCTCTTAATTCATCAGAGGTTAAAAGCAAAGGAAAAGCAAGAAATATACTCACTTTACAGAATGCAAACCTTAGTATTTATTTTGTGTACCTTTCTGAACTGGTCTTTAATTTAAAAGGGGAAAGGTATGTTGTTAAGTAAATGTTAAGTTTTCACTTTTTCCTAAGTGTTTCTTCAGTGTTACTTACAATAAATAGTTTTAATTTGAAAATTAAACAAATGTTATTTGTGACAGCAGAAAAACAGAAGGGAATGCATAAAAATAATTTTAAATTTGGAAAGAAATAATCAAAGGAAGATAATTGTGGCATCATATTTATTCACTGTAAGTAAATTTTGTATTAATATTTTGGTAGTAAGAACTGACTGAAGAAAATACTCTTTATTTTCGAAGTTTATTCAGTGACTCAAAATATATGTAATGTGAGCTCTTTAAGGTAGGTTATACAACTTTTTTACCCATTTCTGAAGGAACCCAACTGTGGCAAGAGATGATACGGTATATTTATAAAGAACATAAACTTGAGAATTAACCCAAATTGGGCTAAAATCCTTATTTCTCCAAATATTTGAACTTGGCTAAATTAATTTGAAATCTTGTTAAACTGTGTCAAACGTTCTAAACATCTGTGGAACTGTGATGATACATTGACCTTGTTGAGTCATTTTGAGGCTTCAACTGAAATGAGACGTGTAAAACTCTTAGTCCATAGTAGATTAGTGTTAATTATTAGTATAGTTGACGTGTTTTTAAGGTGGTAGTCCTGGAGAATTATTCCCATTAATTTTCCATGAGATTTTATTTCCTTTATAATATAGACACTATTTGTCCACCAGGTATATAAACAATTTTTCATTGTGCATATTTTTCAGAAAATTGTAATATGACTTTGAAGGCTACATTCTGATAATAAATGAAGAAGGCTACAAGAAATTTTAGTTAAGCTTTAAAAACAAAGATCAATTATGAGATTTTAATCATGTTATTTATTTTAGCACTTTTATTTGCTCTCTTCAAGATAAACTTCAGTTTTCTCTAAGTTTAAATGTATATGATAAAACTGATAGATTTTTAATAGTCATTTTGATAAGATTACTTTTTTATTGAAAAATACATTTTCTTATTTCTATCTTCTTTGGAATTTTAGTATTAAAGGACTCTGATAGCGATTTGTTTTTCTTCTAGTTCATTGATGTAACATCTTAATATCTAATACTCTATTCATGCCAATGAACACTAAAATTCTCAGAATTAAAAACAAATTGGCCATAAATCAATCACCTAAAATAGAATGAATTCATTAGCATGTCTAATTGTGAGACTTAAGCCTCAATTGCATTTGACTTTCTCTTCAGCCTTCTCTTCCTTGCCATTTTCTGCCTGGTATTGCTGTGATTAGCATTCTCTTCAGCAACTTACTACACCTTGAGAAGCAAAGACTCACAGAAACTTGCATTGCTGCTGGTATGACGGGAGCCCAGCTGTAGGAATATGAGAGAAGGGAAAGTAAATGTAAATCATGGATATATTCCTCAGGGATTTCATAATTTTATAAAAAATATACATACAAAGCTTTAAATAACTTCATTGAGAGTATGAAAAACCATGTAAAAACATATAATAAATATGAAGGCCGAATGGATGGGAAATAAAAGACATGAAGTAAATAAATTAAGCAATGATTTCTAGAGAAAGGAAACTTTGTTATGATGTTAAAGGTGACAGTGACACAGATTGGTAGAAAGAAATATCTGGAGCAGGTTAGAGCAACTTGCACAGTAAAGAAATGCCAGCAGGGATAGCTTTTCTATAGAGGTCGTAAAAACAGCAAATGAATGTTTTCAATTATGGGCTCATATCCTGACTTTGAACCTAGTTCTTTAAATCTGTAAATCCAGCAGGCCTCAATTTTATTTTGTTTGATTTATTCCTCCCACCCCCTAGTCCCCGCTGAAACTTGGCCAAATTTAAGTTCAGCAGAGATGGTGAGATCCTTATTCAGCATTCACACCTGAGTAATGCTTTTGGTATATCTTGGGCTAACAGCCAATGTTCAGTCTTAGAATCATGATAAAACCTAATGTTATTGCTTATTCATTAGCATATATATTTGAGAACCTTATCCTCTGCTGTTAATTTAATAGTAAAGTGCTTATTGCTGAATTTCTCAAAACATTTTTTTTAACTTATCTATTCCTACTATCTGACCAAGTGCCTAATTTAATAATAAAGAAAGAACATATTTGGATTCTGCTGGACCAGACGAGAGATAGAAGTATTTTTTAAGCTCAGAAACTAAGCAAGTTGCATTGTCATATTTTTGATGGATTTGTTGGCTGCGTGAATAGTCTTTAATAAAGGCATGTTCACAAAATGAGAGAATGTTTGACTTCTTAATTTTCTAACTATTGCTAATTTTAAAAGCTATTTCTAACATATTGTACTAAATTGTATAAGCTATTTTTTTAATAATATGCATTTGGGAAAATTCTTTATGAGTTACTTATTTCAAAGAAACTTTACCTAAGATGAAAAGTTCACTCTGCATCATTATAAGTGTGTTAAAAACTTGTCTCTCACAAATAATTAAATATACTTCTCCAGACTATTACTACTATGAAGTGTTATCTTCCTGTAATTTTCTTTTGTTTTCTAATTTTCTTCTCATTTCATATATATACTGTGTTGAATGTATAAACATATATACAGTTTATGGCCAATATTCCAGCCAGGATTCTGAATTGTTTTTTTTCTTTTATAAGGTCTTGATGACATACTAAGAAGGAATGCTCTGAGATTCTATTATTAAATGTTAAGAGTAAATATGGCTTAGATAGAAAGACATTTGCTGCCTTAGATGGAATCAGGAAGTATTACAATTTTGAAGCATGTTACAGAGATAAGTTAAAAAGATAGGCTGGTTGACTTGAATCTTAAATTTCAAGCCAGAAGGGACACTGTGTAGCTTCTAGTTTCTCCGTTCTTCAGTCTCCTGAAATGGGAATATTTCAGTTCAAATAGGGACTTTTGGTCACTGTTGTGTACTTTCTTTTTTCTTTTCTACGGTTGATTGATAATCCCAATTTCTTTATTCCATAACTGACAAAACCATATTGTTTGTGTTTTAAATATTGTGGAGTTTGAAAACAGTTAACTCTGTAATTCAGCTAGTGAGAATTCAGAATTCTCTAAAGAGAATTCCAAGTAATTCTGAATTACTGAATTCAGAGTAATTCTCTGAAGCTTTTCACAGGCTAATAAAGCCTAGGTCACTAGACAGAAATGAAGAGGGTTTAAGTGGAAATGTAAACTATATACATACACACAAACAAAGGCATTGTAGTTTAAACTATATTTTTGGCATTAGAAAATATATAAACAGTCCTATGGAGCAAAATAGATCATACAAAATCAGATAGTAGTGTACGTGAAGTTTACTTAGTTTATAATTGAGAACTTGCACATTGTTGGGAAAAGGAAAGTTTAGTTCCTTTAATCTTATGAATATACAAAATGAATTTCAGATGGATTAGTACATTAATTAAAAATACAAAACCACTGGATAACTAACTCTGTATAGGACTGAATATTTTTATCACTCCACATGTGTTTTTTTAAAACAAGGTTTAACATTGTGTCTATTCCTCCAGGTAGGAAAAATGCATAACAAAGCAAATATGAAGGACAGCAAAACTGGGAAGCTCTTTCCTTGATGCCAGACACAAAATGGAAAGTAACCCTTTCTTGGGAGCTACACCTAGATTTCTCTTGTCACCCGAAACCACTGATGGAAGTGATGGATGAAGGTTCTGAAAGGAGAAATTGAGATTTGAAAGTTTTGGACAAATCTGTTATCAAAACGTAAGTTCCTTCAGACACTGGTAGAGTTTTTTAAAATCCCAATTTTTGTTTTTGAGACCTGGGGAACTATAAAAGAGGCTCATAACATGGATATGGCTCATGCTTATCAGGAGAGATATTTAATAATATGCTGGTTTTCAGGTTTTAAGCATTTTTTTTTGAATAATGAAATTATAACATGTACAGATATCTTTGAATTATCTTCTGATTGGAAAACTAAGTTGTGTGTTTTTTTAATGAATATTTATTTTGTACTGAAATTTACATTCAAATTTTTCTAACATAGTTTTCCTTCATTTGTTTCAGTACACTGACTTTATCTGATTACCTTTATTTTTCTAGAATTAAAATATATAAGATTATGTTCATCTCAGGCAAAGAATGAATAGATATTCAATCTGGAACACAATTTGTATATTTTAAAAATCTATTGATTTTTATTATTATTCTTTTTAATAGCACTCAGAATTAAACTATGTTGAATGGGAAAATTTATAACTTTAAAACAAATGCTTCTCTTCAAAAAATACTAAGGGCATGTGAGGGAGCAAGAGATCTGATTCTTAGGTTGAAGGCTGTGAGAAGAATGTCTTCATTTATTTCTTTGTTTTTAAATCAGATCTGCAATATACAAAGGAAAGTTTTACATCTGAAAGCAGAAATGTAATAAATCTTAGAGTTTTATTTCAGTGTTAATGATTGTGAATAAAAAGGATAAAGGTAGAAATGAATGCCGTGGTATTTAGAACAATTTATTTAATGTAGTGCTCTTGTCCTAAAGTGCTGATGTTCATACTGTCTTTGCAGAACTGTAGATGTTCAGGAATATTTGTGAGTTCTTCCCTTTATTTAAGAAGAATGTGTTATATTTCAGTGAATTATAGGTGGCAGTATACACAGCTAAATTCCTTGAATTACTGCAGGTAAATGGAAGGTTTTTCAATTAGCTAACAATCGTACATTTAAGCTGATTGTGATTCTAGTTCCCTTTCTTACCAACCTCTTCTTTTTTTGTTATTAATATAAGAACACCAAATAACCTTCCTCAGATAAGAGAGTGATTTTGAGAAGTGTTTTAAATCACAGATTTATTCTAACAGTTAGGAAGCTTTTTTTAAAAAAAAATTTTTACTAAAGATACATTAGAAGAGTATAATATTCATTGACCAGTTGATTTCATACGAAAATGAGAATCCAAAGCTAAAGGGACGCAGAATTACATATCAAGGCTGTGGCAGATAATTTTTTATTCTGTCTCTTTCATTTTCTATTTTAAAAGTTACAAGCAAATGTGCTTTGATTGCTAAGTTGTAAAAATGCAATGCTTTTCTGATTTGTTATCCTGAAGAGTGATATCTATCTTTGAGAAAGTTAAGTACAAAATTGCTGTTCTTTATGTCTGATATACACCCTGAAAGCATTATATTCATAGGAATGATAAGAAAATTATATATGGTGTAAAGAAAGAGGATAAGTCTTAAATTGATGATCGATAGCTACATTACAGCATCTCCTGGAGAAAAAGAACCTTAGACTTGAGAGCAATCTGTTGGCACCTTTGTTTACAGAGACCTGCACAAGGTGCATCCAAATATTTCATGACAGTTACTCGGAGACATACAGAGTGGTAGATGTGAGAACGAAAGAGGGAAGCAGATCAAACTCCCGTGTCTGAACCCTGTTATCATGTTTTACATATTGACTCTTGTGAAATGCCACACCCTCCTTCCTTTTATGCTGAAATCCTTTCATTTAATTGAAATTCCTCATGTACAAAGGAGGGAATTGAGAACTGGATATTGTCGGTGTAAATACTACCCCAGTAAAGTAAGCAGTGCTTACTTTGTTTTTATTTGTTTTTTCTTGAGTGTGATTTTTTTGTTTGTTTTTGTCTTCATTTGCTTTATCTGTTCCCTTCCTCACCATAATTTGTTAATTCATTTTAATACACACAATTACTGGCTGGGTGTGGTGGCTCACACCTATAGTGTAGCACTTTGGGACACTGAGGTGGAAGGATCCCTTGAGCTCAGGCGTTGGAGACCAGCCTAAACAAGAGCTGGATTCCATCTCTAAGAAGAATAGCAAAAGTAGGCAGGCATTGATGGCACCTGCCTGTAATTCCACCTATTTGGGAGACAGAGACAGAAGTTTGTGTTCACTATGAGCTAGACTGATGCCGTGGCACTCTAGCCTTGGCAATAAAGTGAGACTGTCTTAAAAAAAAAAAAAATTAGCTTATATGGCACTTATGATGGTGAAATAGACATTCCTGTTTGTACATGTGCACATTGGGGTGCTGAATTGTTTTGCATGATTTGATTAACACAAGCAGGTATATACATTTTATTGATTCTAAAGTGAAGTAAACAGACTTGAAAGAAATCCATATCAAAACTATTTCTTTAGATTTTTCTGTTCTTTTTAAAGATAATTATGTTAAAAACTTTTATGTTTTGTTAAGTACTCTTCAATTAATTTTATTGTTTTCTAATAGGATATAGTTCTCCAGTATTTGGAGGTCTAAACAGCCTTTGGCATATAGACTTTAAAATTGGTGAAAACCTATAGAGACCCAATGAGATTTTAGTTAAATTTATTGAGTTTATTTTAAAAATTAAGCGAAGCCATGAAAATTCATTAAACAGGATCTCAACCCAGACTGTCTTTGAACTATAGATACACAAGGGGCCTTAGGTTTTATTCCTACTTTTTGAATAATTAACTCTCCTAGACAGCTCTTGAGTCTAATAATTATATGTGGAGAATTAACTCTTTTCATCTGAAACAAATATTATCCCTAAAGCTACTATATTCCCAAAGGATATATCTCCCTAAACAGTATTTTTATATATACTAGTGGAGATTTCAGTCTTTCTCACTACTGTTGTCAAAGTTCTATTAAAAAAAAAAAGCATGGTTGAGATATGGATATTGTAATGTAAGTATAGCTGACTGATTTTGCATAGTTGTCTAGGTCCTCATGAAAAAATCATTTATGAAAGTTATAAAATAGATATCAGACCTTTTACTTTTATGACACATTTAAATGATACAGGGCCCTGGAGAAACTTAATGACTTACAATTCCCCAGATAATTTCAATTTGAAATGAAAACTGGCAAGAAATTTTGTTTGATTCATTTATTCATTCAGATATGTACTGAGCACCAACAATATAGCAAGATGTTTTGACACTTTAGTGAACAGTGCTCTTGTCTTTATTTATGTATGTGTGTGTAGACAGACAACAAAAAATAAGGGTATCAACCTAGTAAATTATTTAGTATATTAGGATGTGAAAAGTGCTATGGAAAATAGAAAAATTTAAGGTGATCTCTTAATTTAAAATTGTGTACTTTTTTTCCCTTTGAAATTTGTGAGGGCTATAGAATACAGATGAGATGTCGAATTAAGTGAATATGATTGTTATGACATGGGAAAATATCCAAATTTGGCTGTTCTTTCTTAAACTTAAAGCTGATTTCTCATTTGTCACTAAATTGAATGTTTCCCACTAGGCAATTTGCCCCAAACACTAAGTGACTGGGAAAACCACTAAAATAACCCTGCCATTCGAAAGAAAAGAAAGCTTTTAAAGTAAAGAGATGACGAAATGTAAAATAGTTTTCCTTTTTCAATAGTTGCCTTATTTTTTATTAGAAACATAAGGAAGTATTTAAGAAAGCATCAAAAGAGGCAAAACATTTGTTCAGCATGGTGAATAAATTCCCTACAGTAGACTTTTGAGGAATTTCTTATTTACCTTAATAAAATCCTTATCATCCATGGGAGTAACTTCACAATAAAATTAAATAAAGTAAAAGCAATGAAAAATGTAGTTATTGTGGGTGGCGCCTGTGGCTCAAAGGGGTGGGGCACCGGCTCCCTATGCCAGAGGTGGCAGGTTCAAACCCAGCCCCAGCTCCATCCATGTAAACATGAAAGAGGTAAAGTATCCATGTTTCTTTAAGGCTGCTTAATATTCCATGGTATACATGTACCACAATTTGCTAGTCCATTCGTGGGTCGATGGGCACTTGGGCTTCTTCCATGACTTAGCGATTATGAATTGGTCCATTAATAAACATTCTGGTACAGATGTCTTTGTTATATTGTGATTTTTGGTCTTCTGGGTATAAACCTAGTAAAGAAATTATAGGATCGAATGGCAGGTCTATTTTTAGGTCTCTAAGTATTCTCCAAACATCCTTCCAGAAGGAATGTACTAGTGTGCATTCCCACCAGCAGTGTAGAAGTGTGCCCTTTTCTCCACATCCACGCCAACATCTCTGGTTTTGGGATTTTGTTATGTGGGCTACTCTTACTGGGGTTAGGTGATATCTCAAAGTAGTTTTGATTTGCATTTCCCTGATGATTAAGGATGATGAGCTTTTTTTCATGTGTTTGTAGATCATGCATCTGTCTTCTTTAGAGAAGTTTCTATTCAAGTCCCTTACCCACCCTGAGATGGGATCACATGTTCTTTTCTTGCTAATATGTTTGAGTTCTCTGTGTATTACGGTTATTAGACCTTTATTGGAGGTATAACCTGCAAATATTTTCTCCCATTCTGAGGGCTGTCTGCTTGCTTTACTTACTATGTTCTTGGCTGTGCAGAAACTTTTTAGTTTGATCATGTTCCAGTAGTGTATTTTTGATAACTGCTTCAATTGCCTGGGGAGTCCTCCTCATAAAATATTCACCCAGGCCGATTCCTTCAAGAGTTCTCCATACACTTTCTTCAAGTATTTTTATAGTTTCATGTCTTAAGTTTAAATCTTTTATTCAGTGAGAGTCTATCTTAGTTAATGGTGAAAGGTGTGGGTCCAGTTTCAATCTTCTACAGGTTGCCAGCCAGTTCACCCAGCATCATTTGTTAAATAGGGAATCTTTTCCCCACTGAATCTTTTTAATTGGCTTGTTAAAGATCAAATAACGGTAAGTATCTGGATTCATCTCTTGGTTCTCTATTCTGTTCCAGACATCTACTTCTCTGTTTTTATGCCAATACCATGCTGTTTTGATCACTATAGATTTATAGTATAGTCTCAGGTCTGGTAGCGTGATTCCTCCTGCTGTGTTGTTATTGGTGAGTAATGTTTTGGCTATTTGAGTTTTTTTCTGATTCCATATAAAATGAAGTATTATTTTTTCAAGATCTTTAAAATATGACAATGGAGCTTTAATAGGAATTGCATTAAAATTATATATTGCATTTGGGTAGTATAGACATTTTAACAATGTTGATTCTTCCCAGCCATGAGCATGGTATGTTTTTCCATTTGTTAACATCTTCAGCTATTTTCTTAAAGTTTCATAGTTCTCTTTGTAGAGTTCTTTCACTTCCTTTGTTAGGTATACTCCCAAACATTTCATCTTCTTTGGCACTACTGTGAAAGGAATAGAGTCCTTGACTGGTTTTTTAGCTTGGTTATTGTTGGTATATATAAAGGCTACTGATTTATGGGTGTTGATTTTGTAGCCTGAGACATTGTTGTATTCCTTGATCACTTTTAAAAGTTTTGTAGTAGAATCCCTAGTGTTTTCCAGATATATGATCATATGGTCTGTGAAGAGTGAAAGTTTGATCTCTTCTGACACTACATTGATACCCTTGATTGTCTTTCTTCCCTAATTGCAATGGCTAAAACTTCCATTACAATTTTAAAGAGCAATGGAGACAATGGGCAACCTTGCTTGGTTCCTGATCTAAGTGGAAATGATTTCAATTTAACTCCATTCAGTACGATATATATATATTCTTCTTAGCAAAGTATCTCTGGAATGGAAGAAAAAGTATCCAATGTACTCAGCCCTACTATGAAGCTAAATTATAGCTTTCACATGAAGGCTATAACCCAACTATAGCACAAGACTATGAGGAAAGGGCCAAGGTAGGGGAAGGGAGGGGGGAGGGTAAGGTAGAGGGAGGGTAATGGGTGGGGCCACACCTACAGTGCATCTTAGACTGGGTACAGTTGAAACTTAGTAAAGGCAGAATACAAATGTCTACATGCAATAACTAAGAAAATTCCATGAAGGCTACATTGAACAGTTTGATGAGAATATGTCAGATTGTATATGAAACCAGCAAATTGTACCCCTTGATTGCACTAATGTACACAGCGATGATTTAACAATAAAAAAATTAAAATTAAAATAAAAAAAAAACAGCCCCAGCCCAAAACTGCAAAAAAAAAAAAAGTAGTTACAGTTATTTAAAAAATTAAATTTCATTTAGAAAGTGATGACAGTGTCAAATGTGACTCTGAGAACATCTCCACATTGATTGTACTTTGCAAAAATCTGATTTGTGGTCAAGTGGTAATGAAAATGCCTAAAGATGTTTGTCAATAAGATTGGCACTTCTGGAATAGTGCCAATAGTGCTATATGTACAGATGTGCTTCCTATATATACTTTATTAGGTTTCTCTCAACTCATTCATTTATTATAATTATATAAGCAGTAAGCATAGAACAAATCATGTTCTCTGTGAGTACAAAATCTGTAATTACAAAATGCTTACTTCTTGTTGTAGTGTTCTAGAAAACCTGTCTTCCTGAAACTTCATAGTTTTATTTTACCATCATGCCCATACCCTAGTCTTTTATATTTACTTACTGTTTTCATGTACTTATTTATTCATTTATTTAAAAAAATATATAAGATAAACACATATGTTAGACATTGTGCTAGGTGCTTTCAGGTACCTTCCTGCGTGAAAACATTCTCACAGTAAAGGCGATAAAGTGACAGAGTTAATCTGAAAAAAAAATCTCCATAGCACCATTTAGTTCTTTGTAGCTTACAACTGTATGTTTATTAGAAAAGCAGAGATGATGATAGTCAGGATAAACATAGAAGTATCACTAAGTGTGACATCAGAGATAACAGAAATCTGGATACATTCAGGTGACTGCCACATAAGTGATGTTCATAATGATGGCGGCCAATAAGGAAAAGTAAATAAGGAAAACAGTAAATATTACTGGATATGCCTTTTAATAAGGCAAAACATTTTTAATTCATTTCAGAATGATTTCAGCACAGTGGTCCACTTACAAAAGTTACTAACAAATGAGAGTAATGATGATAATACTTCCAATAGTTTTTGAGATTGTTGACTATAATTTAAAGTTTAAGTTGACTATTTTAAAGTTTGTTTAAAGGAAATTATTTTTGCCGGGTGTGGTGGCTCATACCTGTAATCCTAGCACTCTGGGAGGTCAAAGTGGGTGGGTTGCCTGAGCTCACAGGTTGGAGAACAGCCTGAGCAAGAGCGAGACTCATCTCTAAAATATAGACAGGCACTGTAGCGGGCACCTGTAGTCCCCACTACTTGGGAAGCTGAGGCAAGAGAATCGCTTAAGCCCAAGAGTCTGAGGTTGCTGTGAGCTCTGACACCATACCACTCTACCGAGGGTGACAAAGTGAGACTCTATCTCAAAATAAAAAAAGGAAAATTATTTTGTATAATTTATTTTATTTTTAGACTTGGATGGGTAAATTACACCATTACAGATTGTATTCAATCTATTTTTTTTTTTTCTTTTTTGTAGAGACAGAGTCTCACTGTACCGCCCTCGGGTAGAGTGCCGTGGCGTCACACGGCTCACAGCAACCTCTAACTCTTGGGCTTAGCTATTCTCTTGCCTCAGCCTCCCGAGTAGCTGGGACTACAGGCGCCCGCCACAACGCCCGGCTATTTTTTTGTTGCAGTTTGGCCGGGGCTGGGTTTGAACCCGCCACCCTTGGCATATGGGGCCGGCACCCTACTCACTGAGCCACAGGCGCCGCCCTGATTCAATCTATTTTTAATTGCTCCTTGTACATTTAATTTTCTGATTTGCCATGCCTGATTTGTTGCAAATCTGGTTTTTAATAAACAATTTCCTATTATTTATAGCTTTAAAATACAGTGAATGGATATATTCACATTTATATTATATTTAATAAATCATATTTAAGTCATTCCAGCCTTTAATAAATCATATTTAAGTCATTCCAGCCTCTCTATACAAGCTCTACTTTAGCATAAAATGTGTGGAATTATCTTATGTATACTTATTTTAAATATTCTATTTCTAATCTAATTTCATCACATAGAATTGGAACTGTGTGTCTTAATTTCTCTAGAAATATCGTTAAATTTCATATAATACCTTTCTGAGAGAAATGAGAGTAATTAAGAAGCATGAAGTTACCTATTTAATTAGCCTATTTGTATCCTCAGAAGAATCTTTAGTTGTGAAAATTGTGAGGGAGCTTGCCCTTAGTTAATTGAATCAGAAGATGTTTTTACTCATTTACATTTCTTTCTACTATTTGGTTTAGTTTTATTCACTCAAAAACGACTCACTTCCAAATTCCAAATTATACACTTTTTTTATATGTAATATTTTATTGATAACTGTGAATCTGTAGTCAAATCTAGGATCAATATCAGCCCAACTTTGTTACCAGAAAGGCACTGAATATATTTTTACACTAAAGAAATGTTCAAATATAAAAATATATCACATTAATTTTTTAGAGTAAGGGATTTAAGATGTTGACATCCATTGAACAGTTCAAAATGCAGTTTGAGAATTGCTTAATCTTTCTTTCCTGTGGCTATTGCTAAACCACAGGTACGGAAAATTTGATTTATATATGCTTTCTTCCTTCCCCAGAGAATTGTATTTATTAAGATGAACTTTACCTATTTCAGCTTAATATTTCTTTGAAAGGCATGTCCTAATTTAGAAGCCAGTCAATAAAAGGCATCATACTTTTAATTACTTTTAAAAAGAGCCTAATCTTTCCCCTTTGAATACTCCAAATTAGATTAAACTTTCGGGGGTGGGGGGGGAGGGAACAAAGCAGAGGGGAGTTGCCAATGGAGAAATGAGTCGAAGTCAAATGTAAGTTGCCAATCTTTTGATAAAACGAAGAAAACTCGGAAAAACAGCAGCTGCTATTTCAGATCAATAACTCCAGTACCTCCTAGTGAAAACATTTTGAGACTGCTGAGTAGAAATACTTTAAAGGTCTATTGTAAAAGAAACAAGAATTTTATTCATTAATTAGACTCGTCAGAGACTGCTTTGAATTTGCAAAACTGAATAACCTTTTATTCCATGGTTATAGTTAAATCCTTTAGCTCATTCGATTTCCTATGTCCCATTTGATTTCACTTTAAGGTTTCACCTTTACAAATGCATTATACCAAACCAATCCCATAATGTTTTCAATTCCCTCTAGCGTTAGTTAAAAAAAGCAAGGAGTACCTCATTTTAAAATTAATACATGACATTGGGAATATAAATTGCACGATTAACATCTCCTAATAATGTACAAGTTACAGAATAGAGAACATTTTTGTTTATGTGTTTCATCAACCTTAAATAGACAATGAAGAATTTTCTTCTTCTTCTTCTTCTTCTTCTTCTTTTTTTGACAGAGTCTCACTATGTTGCCCTTGGTAGAGTGCCTTGGTATTACAGCTCACAACAACCTCAAACTCTTGGGCTTAAGCGATTCTCTGGCCTCAGCCTCCCAAGTAGCTGGGAATACAGGCGCCCACCATAACACCTGGCTATTTTTTTTGTTGTTGTTATTGTTGCCATTGTTGTTTTAGCAGGCCCTAGCGGGATTCAAAACTGCCAGACCCCGGTGTATGTGGCCAGCGCACTAACCACTGAGCTACCAGTGCTGAGCCCTTTTTTCCTCCTTAATAATGACTTTGTTGAATTGTAAAATATTGGACTTGCATAGAGATTATTTAAATACATTACAATTGAGGTTGATTTAAAGGCAGAATTTATGCCACTGTTTGATATTTTGCTGTCTAGCATGCACCATTCATTAATTCGTACTTCATTAATTTAGAATTTCTGAAAATTTGAAACTAGTATTGAACTTTTTTGATGATGAGAAAGAGGATATTCTTAACAAATAAATAGTGTAAAAATTAAATGGGAAAAGTATACATACTCCAAAATCAGCAGTTTTCAGTTTTAAAAATAGCTAAGAATTTTAAAAACATAATTTTTTCAGTCAATGTATTTGACAGTTACAACCTGTTTACTAACTATAACATTTATACTTCTAAGATACATTTGGTTATTTCAGACCTTAACATACTTCAAATATTACAGTTTCTTAAAAATATTTTTAAATTTAACTTTTTCAATGTAAAAAATGAGAATTTTAATCAAATTGTGCAGTATAGAAAAACAGAGATCTATTCCTTCCATCCTCCCTATCTAAGGTTCCCAATCTTCAGAGGCAGGAACTTTGCACTGTGTAAGCTGTTCCTTCTGATATGCATATCTAAATAGTATATTGATATTTCTGTTGCTTGATTTTTCCATTTTGGAGTGTATCTAATAATCTCCCAGAGTGGAAACTTTTTTTAACTACCTATTCATACATATGAAAACATGCTACTTTTATTGCCATTATCCCAAAAATTTTATCATAGTTTTTGGTTAAAATATTATTTAATGTTTACATGATTATGAGTGTGTAAATTTACTTTTATTTGAGTTAAATGGTATACTTTGAAGATAGCTGCTTTCCTTTTTATCTGTTTTTATCTGGAGTTAATAACTTGTTTAATCATTTGTTTGATTTGTATGTTATCTGTGACTCCAACACAGTGGAAACACTGTAAAATCCTCTCTGTTCAAACACTTCAGGTAATCTTCTGGGTTCTTCCCCCTCCCACGTTTTCCCTGCCAGCTTCTTATCCCATTCTGCAACAGCTGATTTCTAGGTCAACTGCACAGCTGCCAAACATGAACTTCTTTTCACCATCTTCCTAGACATCCCCTTGCTTTTCTTTTGTGTTCAGTCTTTCATTTCTCCTTCTTTTTTTTCCTCCTTCTCCTTATTTTATTCCTTAATTTAAAATAAACACATTCTCTAGAAATTTATGAGAAAGCGATCATGGGTATTACATTTTTGAGAACCCACAATTCTGAAAACATCTTATTTGACTAAAAATAGAGTTCTCACTTAGAAATTCATATTCTTCCAAATATTGAAGTTTTCCCATTTTTTAAGGCTTCCAGTGTGTCTCTTAAAAAATTCTATTACATTATAATTCCAAATTCAGATCTGTATAATGTGAAATGTTGTGTTTTCTTATCTATCTGGAAAATTTTTAGGATCATCTTTTGAGTTTTGGTACTCTAAAATTTCAAGATCATATGATCGAAGTTCTCCCCCCGCCCTCAGAGAACAGAAAACAAAAACAGCATTTCACTAAACTGAGTACTCAGCAGGCCTTTTTTTCATTCTTAAAAATAAATATCTTTCAATTTGGGAAATATTTTAATGTCGTTTCTTTGATAATTTTCTTTTTCAAATTTACTTTGTTCTAGTTTTTCCTTAAAGTTCATTTTAATTAAATAAGTCCCAATTTTATTACCTTTTCTTGTCTATTTTCTATGTCTTTGTGGTTTCTAAAATTTATTCTCAATTTGATTTTCCAACCTTCTTATTGGATATTTTTATGTTCATTATCATACGCAGTACTTGCATTTAATTCCTAAGAGTTCTTTCTTTTACTGTGGATTTACTTTTTAAATAATCTCATTAAGTTTTTATGGATGCATTATCTTCTTTTATCTCTCCAGAAAAATTAATATCTTCTTTTTGAATTATTACCCTCTTATATTTCTCCTCTTTTTTCCAAGATCCTATTTTCTGTTTATTGATTTGTTCACCATTTTTCATTTAGAGGATTGTTTTATATGTGGTGCTCATTGGCCATCCATTTATTTTTAAATGCTGAACTAAAATGTTAATTTACTACTCAAAATAAAAGAGTGAATTTGGTGCTTAGTGTGCATAGGTCAGCTTGCAAATGGTTGTTATACCTCAGAGTGAGGAGAGTCTCTCATTTGAGGGCTTTAATTTATCCTGTTCTGATCTTCATAGGGCAGAATCTTCTGATTCCCTGCAGGTGAGCATAAAAAATGAGTTGGGAAATTCAACTTTTGACCTTACAGATGTTCGTATTTGAATCCTCTCATTTTTATTTAGCTATCTTATTTCCCTCCACCTGTGTCAGCTGTGTCCGGTGACCCAGATTTAAAAGGCTCTGTTGCTTAATATCTCCATAAGGTCAATGTGTTGAGGGAGAAAGAGGTACTTTTAGGATTGAAAGGAAGGTTAAAAAAGACCAAAGAAATCATCTATTCCATCTTTCAACAAATCTCTCAATTTTTGGTGTCATTCCATGCGATTTGGTGTTCTTTACAATTTCTCAGTACCTGAAATTTCTGTGTAACTTAGTGATCTGCAAGAAGGGACTTGCTTGCTTTCTCTCGTTTTCCCCTGGAGGGCACTTTGGCATCAGCTTTCTTTACTATACTGTGTCAGCTGTATCCATTTATTTTCCTTTTACCAAAATATTTCCTGACATATCTTACCTGCTGTAGTTTCTTCTCGTGTGTGTGTTTGTGTGTGCCTGTGATTGTGTACGTGTATTTCACTCATTCACATGTTACTAGAATGCTGTTTAGAGAGGCAGCAGGGGAAAACCATGTTCAACTGGAACTCAGATAATCCAACTTCAATTTTTTAAACCTATACCGTAATTCAAAAATTGTATTTTTTTATTTTAGGGACATCACATTAGGGACACTTTGTTTGTATTAGCAGAGATAGCAGGATATTCTTGTGAGGAAATGATTGCTGGCTAGCTGTGTAATACAAATTTGATCTTCCTTCTATTGGGGTAAAGTTGATTGAAAATGAATAAATTTATATACAGATTGAATTTCCTAGTCAATAAAGAGCTATGACTAAACATACCGGAGCATTTAATAGATTTTCTGTAATACTCCATTCCAACTATTAAAAAATGCTAATGAACGGGACAGCCTCTCAGGGGTATCGCCATCTATCTTTAGCCAGTTGCTACCATAATCGCAACTATTATTATCCATGAATTTTCAATATCACTATTACCTATCAATATATTGATAGTATTGACCATTATCATCAAATGTCCTCCTCAAATGTATAAAATTCAGCCAGAATATTGTTATGCACTATTGCATTGCTATAATCAAGTTTTTGATAAGAAGAACATGCTATTGCAAGGGTGCTAAACTCCAGGAAGAAATGAATTCAAAAGTCATTTGGTCTTAATATTTCTAGATATGTTATACTATAAATGAGAGATTAAGCATCTAGGAAAGTGTAGTTTTGAATTAGTAAGTAGATGCTGGCATTGTTAATTGAGATATGAAATATAAGAAAAAGAGAACTTTGGGAGAGACAAATGGTGAATTTGGTTTCAGACAGATTAATCTTGAGCTTCTTTTGAAATATTAAACAGCAGCCTGTAATAACAAGACAGGAGCTCATCAGAGATATCTGGGCCAAAAATGCAGAACTGATCAGATTAGCTTAACTACCGTGAACAGAAATACTCCCATGTCCAAGTGCTTAAACAAAGTCGAAAAAGTCTGGTAGGAGGTGGATGTGATCTCTACATGTTCATTCAGGCCCCATGCACTCTGGATACCATGATTTGGAACTCTTACCTTGAAATCCAAAGTTTCTGGTGTAAATGATTCATGACAATAGTATTTCCGGTAGCAATTCAGAAGAAGGGAAGAAGAAAGGAAGAAGGCATTATCTTTCCTTTTTAAAGAGACTTAGTCAATCTCCAGCACTGTTCTGTTTACATGTCTCTGGCCAGAATTTAGACATATTTCACCATGCAACAGAGAAGCCCTGGAATGCAGTCTTTTGTTCTGGGTGGTAACTTGACAGGGTAAAACCTGCATTATGTATTTAAATAAAAATAAGAGTATGGAGTATGCACTTGCCAGTTATAAGTCACAGGCACACAGACTGCATTTTCAAATGTAAATGTGTGTTAAAACCTTATTTTTAAGCCAGATGTGGTGGTTCATGCCTGTAATCCTAGAACTTTGGGAGGCTGAGGTCAAAGGATCCCTTGAGATCAGGAGTTTGAGACCAGCCTGAGTTAAGAGTGAGACCATACTCTACTATTAAAAAAAAAAAATAGAAAAATTAGCCAGGTATTGAGGCCTGTGATATAGTCCCAGCTACTTGGGAGGCTGAGGCAAGAGGATCACTTAGACCAGGAGATGGAGTTTTCTGTGAGCTATGCTGGTGCCATGGCATTGTAGCCTGGGCATCAGAGATTCTGTCTCAAAAAAATAAATGACTACATAATAAATCCCTTATTTTTAAATTATATTTTTGTAGGTTGATCAATGAATGAAAAACTAAAGAAAAGTAGAGACAAATCCTTTAAAAGGATTTTTCATTTTTAGATGAAAAACTAAAGAAAAGTAGAGACAAATCCTTTAAAAGGATTTTTCATTTTTAGATGAAAAACTAAAGAAAAGTAGAGACAAATCCTTTAAAATCTTGGATGAGAAATGAGAGGACAGTAGCTTAGAAGTTTGGGGTTATTGGAGAGTAAAGTGAAATTAGAAAGAAGCGAGTCAGAAAGAGAAGACGTGATGAGGCTGATGACCAATTAATATTTATTAAATGATGCTGTGTAATGATTCTCTACTGAATGATTTTATGTGCACTAATCCTTAGCTCTGGGTATTATTATCATCTTCATTTTATAAGAAGAGAAACTTAGGCCTGAAAGGTTAAATAACTTCAGACACAGAACTGCTGAATTTGAGGGCTGGAAATTTCACCTATGCCCCTTTCTCAACTCAAGTCATCAACTCATAATCTCTCTCTACCTCCTACCTCTTCTTGGTTATGAAGGATCTTGACTCTTAACTCTCCATCCAATTTACTACATTTTTTTTTTAAGCTGGAAAGTTAAGAAACTCAGTGAAAGTGAATAGATGGTTTTAGTTTTAATGAACAATATACAAGTAAGCTTTCAATGGAAAAAAAAATTAATAGTGACAAATTTCAAAACAATTTTTACCAGGCAACTGGAGCAAATGCCATCGGTACATGTTCTAATTATATTTCCAAAGCAGAAGCTGAGCATCACATTTTTTTTTATACAAACAGAGGTTTTAAATTTAAAAACATAACCAACCTCTCTTTATATAATACCCAAACAAGAAAACAGATTAAATAAAATGCACAATTAATACACCCAGCAAACATCTGTGCATGCAAATTAAGTACTGTGTTACTGCAACTTCAACTTTAAATGATATAGAAGTGTTTTCAGAGGTTTGGGGGAGGCTCTAGTTTCAACTCTGTGGTGTTTGGAGACTCCAGATGGAGGAAGTTAAAGAAAGGGGAAAATCAATTTCATTCGCTTATTTTCTATCTATCTAATATATTCATAACGACAAAAAAGGAAAAAGGAGCATGGAATGGTAAAAAAAAAAATACATAGCAGCAGAGTATGGGACCTTTGCTGTTCTACCAGAGCCAAAAATATAAAAGAACTATTGATGGGTTCTGGGAAAAGGGGAGGACTGTTGTCCATTGGAGATATTCAGCTGTTTAACCTTTAGACCTAATTCAGAAGGTGATACTCTTAGTACTGCTGTGGCATCTTTAGTAGGTGTAGGGAGAGGGAAACTGAAGCATCTGATATCCCTCAGAACCAGGAGGTTACAGGAACCCCACAGAAGGGCTGAACCATCAGATGAGTAAGTAGGACCATGTTGTACTGTGTGCCCTTAGTTTGCCCCCACAGGAGGCTTCCCTATATAGACTACCTCACAGAAATCAGCATGGGGTCCTGGAAAGGCGGTGCAAGTCATGACCTACTGGGACTTTGTAAGGAGGTAGTGGAATGTACTGAACCACCATCCCTTGCCTGTGGGCCCCCCTGATGTCCCCTCTGGCTACTGAGCAGATCTTGGTTCGTGGGCTGCTGGACCCCACTCAAACCTTCATAAGCTGCTTACTCCTGCATAGGCATTATAGGCTGTAAACCAGGTTGCTGGGATGACTGAGGTAGAAGTTGACCACATGGGAGTTGTGGGCCCCAGGAAAGAGAGAAAGAGAGGTCTATTTGACTAGTTGAAATTAGACAATGATAGTAAGAAATATGGATCTGTTGTTGGGGCCTGTAGATGTCGGATGGAGAGCTTTCTGAGTAGGCTAGAGGTGGAATAGCTAGAGCTGAGAGGGGCTGTACCTTGATGGAGTTTATCTGCTGATAATGTTGAGAGGCAAATGGGGACTGCAAAGGAGCTGGGGATGGGTCAGAAGCTTCCTGTGAATCTTGACTGTTAAGACTTAATTTTCTAAAGGAGTTGCTGAAGTTCCTGTGAAATCTTGTGAATATTCAAGGTGGCTGTTGCTGACATGGGTCAGGGTGCAGGAGTTGCTGCTGCTGCTGAGCAGCACAGGGAGAAGACGCTGGACAGATGAGGAGGAGGGGGGCTGGCTGCACATTTCTGGAGCACCGCGCACCATGCCTGGCCTGGAGGGCCTTCCTGCACTGTCACCTTTACTGTTCCCTATTGACAGTTGAGGATAAAGATTCCATGGAAGCTTCTGACTTTGATGACAGGAGATCACATCCTTCAAGGATATGGCTCCAGGGATTCAAGTTCACTGTCCAGGTTTTGTTGGATGTTTGAGATGTGGCCCAGCTCCTTGTGTTTCCTCTCATGTCGTTTAGATATCTGTTCTGGCCAGGTGGTTATCATCTCAGTCTATACTGGATTTTCTCTATTGAGAATGAATCTCTGTAGAAATTCTGTATTATTCTCATTCTTTATATGTCCCAGAATCCTCTGTTCAGGAATTATTGTGTTACTGGTTTTGTGGATGATAATAAGTTTTCCAGTTTGATCAACATTGAAATCCATATCCAGATAAGCAGTTACCCACTATAAATAGCCTTTCATGGTATGATATCATCTCAGGGAATTTCTTAAAAGGGTTATTGTTACAAATAAATTTCAGAAGCTCCTGTTCCAATTTTAGCTGCATCATTCTGTCCCTTGGGTCCTTTATCTGTGTGTTTACCAAAGAATTATGAAATTCAGAAGAAATTCCAATGGCGTCCATATATTCTTGGCTGAGGTCTCTGGACAGTATAATTTGTGGGACCTTTTCTTTGTTTTTATCTTTATCTTCATTTGAGAGACCTCCTTCGAGGAGTTTTCCTCTTCCGTGCCAGAGAGACAACTGATATGCAATTGAATTATATACTGGGCTTCTAGTGGACCATGATGAAATGGTGTGGAGGACTCCTCACACCAGGCTGTGTACAAACTTCAACTTGGAATTGGACATGGTTCTTTTTCTGGCATGACCATAGTTTGATGTTTACTTGTGTCTGCTGAGGCAAACTGGTATCTTTATCTCTTTCTCAATTTCTTCCTTGCCTGGGCTCTCTGTAAAAAAAAACCTTGTCTTTGTTTAGAAATTCTTCTATTAATATTTTTTATCCTGTGACCTTTCATTATTTTCTGGAATTTCTTATAGAGTTGCTGTTAGATACCTTCAATAGTATACAGTAACCCCTATAGACAGACGCCTGATAAGTGTGAGCTATACTGAAGAGGGTGCCCAAGTGTTAGGCTTTTTCCCAGGTCTTCTGGCAGCTGTGCTTTCACTTTCAGAGTGAATATGGGAGTATGGGAGGAGGAGGCCAGGGCAGGAGAGAAGGAGGGGTGAGGTGATGCTGGGTAGAGGGTCTTGGAAAGAAGGGGGGAATGGGAGAAAAGGGGGAGACCAAATCCAAAAAGAGGGAAAAGGCTACCAGCACATTTACTGATTCTTTGATTAGTAAATTAAATATTTCTAGTTTTCATTAAACTATGAACATTGCCTAACAAAAACAGTATCAGAGTTTAGGTATTACATTTCATTGCTTATAATTTTGTTTGGTCTCTCATCATTTAAAATTTTAAAAATTATAATTATGATAACTAGGATAATGTTTTATTAGAATTAATTTTGTTAGTATGAAGAAGATAACATGGACTTCTATGTAGTTAATTACTACATTTTCATATGATTTTATTCTATAGATCTATGCTATTACACTGGAGTTTCAACTAAGCATACAGAATAGGAAAGGGTCTGGTGTCTTCTTGTGTACTGGCTCGTATTTTTTTTTTCCCCCCAAAAGCTCTTCATTTAAGGATTTTTCATGACCCTGGGTCTGGCTTAAGAATTTGATTCTTTATAAATATATTGAGATTATTTTTCTCTTTCTTATATTATTTCTCATTAATCAGTGGTGCAAGACTGATGTATCGTAGCAATTCTCTATTTAAGTATAATGATAAATAACTAGCAAGACCAGAATGTTAACGATCTGTGTGACTAGAGAATTTTCCTTGCTTCGCGTAGGTAAGCCCCTGCTGGGATCGGTTACTTGGTGTTCTGAAATGAGACTGAAGCAAGTTAATTTAATTCAATATTTTATAAGGTCAGCTAGAATTATCTAATGCATTCATCTCCTGATATCATGGTCATACCTGAAGAATAGTTCATTGTTTTTGTATTTTTGTTGGGAAAGAATATAAATGTATATATATGTATTTATTTGGACCCTTAACATATACAATCATATTGAGTTTCTTTTTTAATGCTTTTATTTTCCTTTTCCTGTAACATTTTGAGGTTGGTAGCATTATTTCTGTTTTACAAATGAGAAAACTGAGGTAAAAAGGTATTATGAATTGTTCAAGGTTTGTAAATAGTTGACACAGAATTGTAACCAGGCCAACTCCACAGCACAAAATCTAAAGGATTTGCTGTACAGTATTGTCTGTTAAATGCATGTATAGTCTCCTAGGGCTGCTTTTGCAAATTAATCATGAACTTGGTGCCTAAAAAAACCCACAAACTTTTTTTTTCACAGTTGTGAAGGCCAACAGTCTAAAATCAAGGTTTGAGTTCTCTCTAAACTTTTCAGGCAAGATTTGCTTACTCTTCCAGCTTTGGGTAGCTCAAGGATTCCCTTGGCATATTCCAAACTCAATCTCCATCTTCACGAGGTCTTATTCCCTGTTTCTCTGTCTTTTTCTATCTCTTATAAGGAAACATGACATTCGATGTAGGACCTACCCTAGTCCAGGATGCTCTCATCCAGAGAGTCTTATCTTAATTTCCTTCGCAGAAACCCTATTTCAAAGAGAATTGCATTCTGAAGTTCCAGGTAGACATTATCTTTTGGGGTGGCCACTGTACAACTCACTTCAATAGGCATGACTGAATTTTTTCAAACATTTTAAATTGTAAAATATAACAAAAGCACAAGAAACATGTAATAAATAATATATAGCATAATTAAAATTATAAAATGAACACCTGTGTAGCCACTATCCATATCAAAACACAGAAAACATTCCCAGTAATCCACACTGCACTGTTTTCCTTTAGAGTTCCCTTCAATTCTCTTCACTGTCCTGATGTTATTGAAGTTACTTCCTTGCTTTTTCAAGAAGAATTTTACTTTATTATAGAAAAATAATATAGTTGTATGTGTTTTTGAGTTTTGTATATGAAACATTATTACATGTTTAATATTGCATTTTCTCAAATAGCCAAAACATTACTGAGTAATAAAAACAAAGCAGGAGGAATCACGCTACCAGACCTGAGACTGTACTATAAATCCATAGTGATCAAAACAGCATGGTACTGGCACAAAAGCAGAGAAGTAGATGTCTGGAACAGAATAGAGAACCAAGAGATGGATCCAGCTACTTACCATTATTTGATCTTTGACAAGCCAATTAAAAACATTCGGTGGGGAAAAGATTCTCTATTTAACAAATGGTGCTCGGTAAACTGGCTGGCAACCTGTAGAAGATTGAAACTGGACCCACACCTTTCACCATTAACTAAGATAGACTCTCACTGAATAAAAGATTTAAACTTAAGACATGAAACTATAAAAATACTTGAAAAAAGTGCAGGGAAAACTCTTGAAGGAATCGGCCTGGGTGAATATTTTATGAGGAGGACTCCCCAGGCAATTGAAGCAGTATCAAAAATACACTACTGGGACCTGATCAAACTAAAAAGCTTCTGCACAGCCAAGAACATAGTGAGTAAAGCAAGCAGACAGCCCTGAGAATGGGAGAAAATATTTGCGGGTTATACCTCCAATAAAGGTCTAATAACCAGAATCCACAGAGAACTCAAACGTATTAACAAGAAAAGAACACGTGACCCCATCTCAGGGTGGACAAGGGACTTGAAGAGAAACTTCTCTAAAGAAGACCGATGCAAGATCTACAAACACATGAAAAAAAGCTCATCATCCTTAATTATCAGAGAAATGCAAATCAAAACTACTCTAAGATATCACCTAACCCCAGTAAGAGTAGCCCACATAACAAAATCCCAAAACCAGAAATGTTGGCATGTATGTGGAGGAAAGGGCACACTTCTACACTGCTGGTGGGAATGCCCACTAATACGTTCCTTCTGGAAGGATGTTTGGAGAATACTTAGAGACCTAAAAATAGACCTGCCATTCGATCCTATAATTCCTTTACTAGGTTTATACCCAGAAGACCAAAAGTCACAATATAACAAAGACATCTGTAGCAGAATGTTTATTGCAGCCCAATTCATAATTGCTAAGTCATGGAAGAAGCCCAAGTGCCCATCGACCCACGAATGGACTACCAAATTGTGGTACATGTATACCATGGAATATTATGCAGCCTTAAAGAAAGATGGAGACTTTACCTCTTTCATGTTTACATGGATGGAGCTGGAACATATTCTTCTTAGCAAAGTATCTCAGGAATGGAAGAAAAAGTATCCAATGTACTCAGCCCTACTATGAAGCTAAATTATAGCTTTCACATGAAGACTATAACCCAACTATAGCACAAGTCAATGGGGCAAGGGCCAAGGAAGGGGAAGGGAGGGGGAAGGTTTTGGTGGAGGAAGGGTAATGGGTGGGGCCACATCTATGGTGCATCTTAGAATGGGTACAGGCGATTGCACTAATGTACACAGCTATGATTTAACAATAATAAAAAAAAAATCAAATATATCATTAAGGACAGCTATTGTTTATTTTCTTCACAATTTAACAATATATTTGCTTTGATGTATTACATTCTATTTTTGGCTATCACAAATGCTTTCTATAAATATTTTTGTTATTTGTCCCACTGTAACCCTGCATAGTCTTATGTGAGTTACATGCTCACCAGTTTCATGATGAAACTAGTTTTTCAAAGCAGTTGTAGCAATATACCTCTCATCACCGGTTTATACAGTTTCCCATCACTCTTACATGTTTTTAATAGCACATAACATTGGCTCAACTTTTAATTATCTGATCATTTCATAGATGTGTGATAATATTCCATGGTGGTTTTAATTTAAATGTCCCTAATTACAACAGAATTGGATATTTTAAGACTTATACTTTCATAACCTTTATTGTCAGCTCAACTGCTTTTCCTATTTTCAATTCAATGGTCTACAAATTGATATAATTCATTGTTGATCACAAGTACTATAAATATTTTCTCTTATTTGGTAGTTGTGTTTGCTTTCTTTTTAGTGTGTGTTTTGACGAATAGAAGTTATTTTAAAATTTAGTCAATCTTATTCTTTTTTGTGCTTTAAAAAAATCTTTAAAAAAATCCTTTCAACCTTTCAGTAGCAATGCTTCCACTTCTAATTTTTCTTTTTTTGAAAACCAAATCTTTTTCTGATTGATGCATTTCTGTTTTAGAGAAAATAATATATTCAGGTTATAATCAAGTCTTATTTAGTGGGAACAATTTTGTAACTTTAAGGAGTGTTGTGTGATTATCGTACCTGATTTTACAAATTAATTTGGAGGCTAGTCCTAATTTGCTCATTTTCAACTTTTCAGATTTTTTTATGGTAGATCTTAGCTAACCAATAAGTATGGCTAACACAAAGTATGCTTTGAAATTAGTTTGCTTTTGAGAGTGCTTGGATAAACATCCTCCCCACTCATTTCAGTGTTGGTCACACTTTATATTAGGAATGTGACTACATGAAAAATGTACTTTTTAACATATGTTTTACATATGGCATTTTAATAAATTATCTGATGACATCTATAATGCATAACAACTATTCTAATTTTACTAGGCCTATGACACTCGGAGACATTAAATAACATATTTAAGGGCTAGCTAGGAAGCTAAAGGCTAAAATATAAATTCTGACTTTTTTTCATTTTCCTTTGATGTCCCTTCTTAAATACAATTTCAAAGTTTAGAATGAAACATTTACTTATTTTTAATTATTTTACCAATTTTAAAATGAAATGAAAGAGCCCTCCTATAATTTAAGCTATGTCCAAATTTCTTCTTATGAACACTTTTTCTTTTCCAGATTCAAGTAGAATTATTTGCTTTTATAATCTTTTTGAAAGTTTTACCATTGTTTTATATGTTAGTTATAGGTAATATATTTTGTTCTATTTGGCAAATTTTGGGTTAAGGCAAAGGGAGTCTTTGTAGGACAACATGCTCTCATAGCTTTGTTTCTTCCTTGTTTGATGTTTAGCATATATACATATGTATCAGATGGGTGAAATAAGGGCTAGGTAAGGAAAACAAAAAAGATCCAATTAGGGCAGTTTATAATCACTTGTCTGCAGTAACATTGGACTGTGATTACCTTTTTAAAAGTTCAGTCAATAAATAGGAAGCTATTTATTTCCAGTGAAGCTAATAATCGTTTTAGATAAATACATTTTGTTGCTTTAAAAACTTAAAATTCTGATTTATCTGTTTATAATAGCCAAATTACAGTCTTCTGTGTCAGATGTTATTTTTTAAACACTGATTCAGTGATTCCAAATTCTTCTATTAACTCTGAACTAAGTTATCTGTGAGGTTACAAGATGGGCTGAGAAAGTGCAAAACAAAATGGGCATATTGATTTTGGACACTATTTACAAGTAGGTAAAAATATAAGGAATTTTTTAATTCTTTTTTAAATATCTGGATTAATACAGCACTCTTAGATACATATGCTCATAGTGGAGAGATTTTTCTAGCCCTATGTGCATTTTAGCATAAGGCCATGGACACTTTATCATTTAGTTAAGTTGTAGAACTTACGATAGCCATATAATCATGAATTTTAGTGAAAATTTGGGTATTCAAAATAATGTTAACTTCCCAGACCAGTATTTACCATTAAGAAATAAACTATCTTTTATACACGTTCCTTTCTATGGCTCCTCTTTATTATTATTCTTCATTTTGAAAATTTTTAGTGCTTTTAGATTTGAAATCCCAGTATACATATGCTTCCTTACAATGATTATTTTTGTTTATAATAAGCATATCTTTTTCATAATAAGAATAGAGAGGGTAGCTTTTATGTGTCAGTCTCTCAAATGATCAGTGCTTTGAGGATGTACAGTTATTGTCCCAATCAATGTCCTGCTAGTTGATATGGACTGAAATTGGAGTAAATCTACATCATTCTACTGGATACTGAAGTGTTCTCTTAAAATCATGCTCTTCAATTTACGTGGAGTCTCGTTGGCTTCATCTCCTGCTGTTGTAATCATTAGCAGGAGTTCATAGAGAGGGGAATTTCTCAAAATATAGACAGTTTTATTCAGAACATGAGCCCTGCTGGCATTTCTTTTCATTTGTACTTAGTTTGGGATATACAGCTGACCCTTTGACTTTCATATGCTTATTTCAGAGCCTGAACACAGAGTATGTTTCCTCCTACTTTAAGATACAGATGGCAAAAACTCCTCAGTGTGCCAAGAAATTTTATTTGCTTTTAAATTCTAACTGTCCCATTATATGCCTTAGTTATATTAAGATTTTAATAGTGCAAATGAGGGTCAAGGCTTCTTTGTTGATGAAATATTAAATCACCCCTTGGCTTTCTTATATCTGACAGTTATTTTCTACTTCATTTTTAAAAGCGGAAGTTCACGAGCTTTTCACTCTGTGAAGTACTTGGATTTTATTCATGTTCAGACCCATTGAAACCTGCCAACCATATAAAAACATTTGCCAATATGGGAGAACTCTTCCTTATGTTGTGATAGAAAGGGTTTCATTGTTTAAAAGTAAACTTAAAATAAAAATATATTCCCCTCCCACTTTAAGAAAGCACAGCATATGCCTGCTTGTTGCAGGTGGTTTTCTATGAGAATGAGGACAACGGTAGACATACTAGATAAAGTATGTATATTTATACAAAAAAAATGTATTAACATAAACATACACACACACATGCGCATATACATTTCCAGCTGATGTTGTGCCTTAGAAACAGCCCCAAGTCAATGTCAATTTTGAATGGATTACAGATGTTGCTAGGACTTGTTTTTTTGACAAACTTAAAGTAGGAGGAAACATACTCTGTGTTCAGGCTCTGAAATAAGCATATGAAAGTCCAAGTTTGACCAACTTGGAAGAAAGATTTTTCTTCTTTTTCTTTAAATGTATGTTTCTACTTTTGGGGATTGTAATTGAGACTTAGGTACCTGATTTTAACAATTATTCGAAAAGAGCTGAGTTAATTTTTTTCTTCATTTGATTGTTTTAATTGACACATAATAATTGTACATATTTACAGGGTCTGTAGTAAGGTTGCTGAATTTTTACGCGGTGAATTTCTATTGACATTCTTAATGGTTTTGCTTAAGAACCTACTTTCTTTTCTTAGAGATATCATTATTTATCTAATCTTCTCCAGCAGCAAACATAAGGTCAAACTACTTCCATTCATAATGTCACTGCCCTAATTCAGCTCCTCACTTCCTAATGCCTAGAGTTTTAGGGTTCTATATGCCCATTTTGCTTTCCAATTTTTCTCTACTCCAATTCATTCTAAACATTGCTTTCAGTATCACTTTTCAAAAATATAGTTCTTATCACATTATTTTTTCTGCTATAAAACCTCTCATGTCTTTCCATTGCTTTTGATGTAAGTTTTAAATTCCTTAGAAACTGCAAAAGCAGAGAGAGGGAAGGAGGGAGAGGGGTGAGGCCTTGGTGTGTGCCACACCTTCTGGGGGCAAGACATGATTGCAAGAGGGACTTCACCTAACAAATGCAATCAGTGTAACCTGACTTATTGTACCCACAATGAATCCCCAACAATAAAAAAAAAAAAGAAAGAAACTGCACAGTTCAATAAAGCATCCACTAGCCATATAAAACTATATATGGCTACTTAAATTTAAATGTAAACTTAATCAAAAGTAAATAAAATAAATTGAGTTTGTAAATCACAGCAACCTATTTTCAAACACTCAAAAACCACATGTGGCTAGTGATTACTGAATTAGACAACACTGATGTAAAATAATTTCATCATCGATGAGGGTTTTATTGGATAACTTGACTTAGAATATTATGACAGCCCTTCCATAACCATGTTTTCTAGTCTCATTTTCCTCTATCCAGGGTCAATGTACGTCTGCAATCCAGTTACGTGGATCTACTTAATGTTGAAAGGGTCAATTATTTAATCAACGAACTTAACTGAGCACCTCTGTATGCTAGGTATCATTCCATGGGAAGCATCACTATGGGTTAAAAGCAGAGTAAAGCAAAACGAAACTGCTGCCATGGAGTTTACGTTAGTGGGGGATTATAAACACCCACAGTTCTTAAAATGTAAAATACCATGTAGCAAAGAGTGTGAAAAGAAATATGATAATGTACAGAGCATGATGGGTAGGTGGTTAGATGTTGTATACAGGAAAGGTATTTTTGAGGGAATATTTCAGCAGTGCCCTGGATGAAATGAGAACATGAACCATGCAGCTCTTTGTGGTAAGTGTAAGCTAATCTATCTACTACCTTTGAGGTTCCCCCCACCTTAGGTTTGTGGGAATATCATTAATAAAAGTCATAGCACTATTAAGCAGTAGCCTTTTATCTTGCTCTAAAGATTTTTTATCTTAAGCCAGAATGTAATCAGAATCATAGACTATTAAAACTAATTGCTATAAACAACACCTCATTTATTTCATGATTTTAAAGAGGAAGTACCTAAGCTCTAGATAAGTTAATTGCCTTGTTTTCAGTGACAACATGAAATAATGACAATTGGAACGCTGGTTTCCTGGTCCTATTCTTTTCTGAATAGTACTAAGTTTTCTAAGTAATGAGATCCAGACAAGGAAGACGTCTTGAAACTTTTAAGATTAAAAAAAACAATTTAATGTTCTTTTGGCTTTCTTCAGAAATATGTTGATTTTGATGTTTCAAATGAATCATTTGTTTTTCCCTTTGTACTGTACTGTCAGTCTGGTCATTCAGAACACTTTTCAACAGTTTACACATACGGGTATCTTTTAAATTTTTCTTTTCCAACACTATAAAAGATTCTGTAGCGTTGCAGACATGATACACACATACCTATGTGTGCATGTGCATGGTGGGTGTGTAAGTTCATCTGTCTTAACTCAGCCTCAGTTATATGTGCTACATTTGTATCCACATAAACATATTCACAAAAAACAAAAATTGATTTATCTTTACTCCTGAATAGCATGAAGTCACACATTTTAATTGAATGGGTTTAGTTCTCCCAAAGAAATCCTGAGGAATTGCCCTAAGAACTCATAGAAGGCAGCTTAATAATATGTTTTCTAGAACATTTTTAAGAATTTTAAAGTTTTCTAAAATAGGAAAGGGATGTGGCTCCTCTTCTTTGTAGAGGGTAAGTTCATGGCACAGTTTTTAAAGTTAATAACTTAGCAATATAGTTTTATTACAGTTTCTTTAATGTCAATGTGTAGCAAACTCATAAAGTACATCTTCATTTAATAATTTCAAAAGCAGAATTTGAAGACCTGAATTATAGCAATTTTATATACCATATATAAAATTATATATTATGCTGTATATGTTTTAGAAAAGAAATTATTTTCTTGCTATATCTATAAAGCTTTATCAAGATCCTTTCCATATAATAGACAATTATTTATCTTGAATATGTTCCATGATTAAATGTTTCAAATCAATATAATATTTCTTTTGAAAGTATACAAATGATGTGTCAAAATATTTAAAATATATTCTGTGGTTCCAAAATCTGTTTTTTCTGCTTTTCTTTTGTATGTGAACCATACCTAACTAGTTAAGTCTTTATGCCTTAATTATAATATGTCCTTAAGCAAATTGAATATCTGTAGACTATTTATTACAGTTGAATATACAGCATAATAAATAATTCTTTCAGTTTTTAGGGAAGAGATGTATGCAAGTGAAAGGTAATACACTTTGAGTGCAAAACAGTCTTTGCTAAAAAAAAAAAAAAAAAAAAAAAAAAATACCATTCCTTTCACAAAAAATATTCAGCACCAATTTTGCCCCCGGGTGAAATGCATTTGGAGTATACTGAATTCTGCAGCATGTATCCTTTCTGCCATTCTCGGGCTAATAGCACTCTTCATAGCAAGCCTGAGTGCACTATTAAGCTCCAAGAGAAAAATGAGGCTGAAGAACACATTAAAATACAAGCAATTGAAAATGAAAATGTTCATTTTTGCAAGCAAAAGATTACTAACAGAATGCCAAAATTATAGGTCAGTTTTGGAATGAGTTTTCATACCCTGAAGTTTATAAACAAGCCCTATATTACATGTGGAAAGAAAAATTAATTGTGTATCAAAGTTATGCTTTTAAAGGAGTATTTTTCTTTTCTTATAATAAATTAAAAGAAAAATGCATAAACTTTTAAATAATTTGAGACTAATATATGATTTTTTTGAATTTTAAAAACAGCTTCTATGTGAATGAAGAGGAAAAGAAATTCAAAAAAATTCTAAAGAAAAATAATGTAGTGAGACTATGTGGAAATTTGGGAAAATGAAGGGTCACTAATAGAATATCGATTAATGTTGAACAGCAGAAGAGAAATGGTGTAAAACTGCCACTCTCTCCTTTTGTTGTTCGGAGCAAGGCCTTTATCCTGGTGATGGTGGGATTCCTTTTGGTGACTGAGTTTCCTTGAAACAACTCTAAAATCAAATTAAGTCAATTTCTGTGCTATTATAAAATCATCTCTTCTCAGAGTAGGAGTTTAGTGTACATATTTTCCTTAAATATTAAATAAATTATGTGGGCAAAGTAGCTGTCGATGCACCATATAAAATTTAGTTATTTCTTTTCTTAAGAATCATAAGAAATGGAAGATACTGCTCTTTTTTACTTTTGTGGTTAACTTTATTATAAACTTTGTTAGGAAAAACTGTGGGGGAGGTAAAGAAAGAGACAAAGAGGGAGAGAGACACCCCAGAGACTTTTTTTTTTTTTTTGGCTGACTAATAATAATAATAGTAGTAATAATAGCTCTTAGTAATTTTTCTTTCTGGATATGTTTTTCGCTTAAAATCTGACTGAAACCAAAGAGAAAATACCACATTCTGTTTTTCTTCTGCTTTTTTGTTTCATCTAAAGAAAGGCATGATGTGCTTTCACAAGGTTGTTCATTTTTATAGCAAATTTTCTGTAATTCGTAATCAACAACATCTAGTACATACATCACTAAATATAAAGTTCCCAGTGACAAAACAGCCACACTTCTGCCCTTATAGATGGTGCCAAACAAATGTGAGGATAAGGAAAGGAATGATTTGGAACGTAAAGATTCCAAACATAAGCTGTGGGCTTTGGTTCTAGGTAATGAGAGTCAGAGGCTCAAGTGCAGTTAGATGTGTTGTTACTATGAAGATTTATGGAAAAGACAGGACAAATGGAGGCTTCTCCCAAGATACCAATCCTATTGTAATCACAGAAGTATATGTGCTACCTATGATAGTGGATTATCAGGGACAATCCACAGATTTTATTGCTCTAAGGAGCCACCAGCTTAGTTAACATGGAGAATGCAGAAGTAAAGATCACAGTAAAGTTTTGAGTATCCTAGTGAGTGCACAAGACTGTGCTTAAAGGATGCTCTAATTAAAATGTTTAACAAACAGAAGAACTTTCTTGAGTTCCTGGTAGCCATGATCTTAGCAAATATTGTCAATAAAATACATTATTTTTAAATATTAAATATTAGGTCATATAGCACCTCAAATATCCCCAAGGTTACCAACAGACATGATTCTTGGTGATTCTTTTCTGTACAGCATTATATGGCATTTCTATGAAAAGTTGTAAAATTTTTTTTCATTTTGGCATTAGCAAAGCTGTGAAATTTACATCATTGGTAGGCACCTTTAAAAGATTTTGAGATGATAAAAGACTATTTGTAAAGTAACTAGTCATTTTAGTTCATTTAAAATACTAATTATCATTTTGATTTGTTTGAGAATATCAAATGTAGGAAGAATCATGATAATTTTTATGTGAGTGGAAAATATGTAGCATGCATTCATGTATGTCTTCGTATTTGTTTAAAAAATAATAGACTTTTTATTGCAGCACATGGTAAAAAATATACCATGAACTATCAATAAATTAATTATCATAGTTACTCCCCTCATAGATAGTCTTGCGTAGGTAGGTTAAGGAGCTGCTATCATGGAGGCAGTGGATCCAGGCTTTTCTTTCTGAACATGGGACGTTTGCCTGCTTTTACCTGGTCTCTAAGTTTTGGAAATTCACACTTAAAACAAGAAGAATTTTCTTGCTTTTAGAATTTTGAAACCTATGTGTATATTCCTCACTAATATAGATTAGTTTTGCCTGTTTTGAACTTTACATAACCAGAGTTTATGATACGTTACCTTTGCTGAATACCATGTTTATAAAATCCACCCATGTTGTAGCATGTGGCTTTAGCTTTTTTCATTTTGTGCTTCACAGTATTCCATTATAGGCATGTATCCTTGACTTTGGGCACTTTGATTGTTCAAGAGCAGGTATAGTAGTGCTTCCATGATCATCCCTACTTATAGTATGTATTTTGCAAACATTTCTCTACTGTCAGTATGCAGAAGTAGAATGATTGGGTCAAACGTATGCATTCATGAGTTGTTACAGCAATGTCCACTTTCATCAGCAGCCTTGATACTTGTGGGTGTGCCACACAGTCATCACCACCTGATGTTTTCAGGCTTTTTGATTGTTGTAAAACTGGTGGCTGCTTAGTGGCATTGTGAGTTGAATTTGGAAGCCTTTGCTTACTAATAATCTTAAACATCATTTATGTGTTTATAGGCCACTTGGATTTTCTCTTTTGTGAAGTGTCTGTTCAAGTCTTTTGACATTTTTTTTTAATGTTGCCTATGGTTTTTTTAATTGGTATTTATCCTCTTCTGTGCAGAAATCCATTGTTACTTTTACATGTTGTAAATATCTTTTTCTATTCTGTAATAAACTTTCAGTTTCATGTTCTCTGGTGACCACTTTAAAGAAAAAAATCACTTTTGAAGTGCTTATTTTTGTTTTGCTTATAATTTTTAAAAACATTTTAAAGATGCTCTCTCATTCTTTTCTTCCCCTTCTCCTTCTGTGCCAAAACTAATGGCAGTGAGGAAATAATCATGAAAATCTACCCTTAATAAACCTGCATGTTTGTTGCCACTTGACTACTTTGCTCTTTTAAAAAAAAAAAAACTATTCTACCTTTCAACTCTCTTTTAAATCTACATCACCTCCTTCCAAAACTATCCTATCAAAATATTTGTGCCCTTTACCTATACTAACTCTACATTCAAAGTTAATAACCATGTTCATTATTATTTTTCATTTTATAACATTAGTTATTTTAGGATTAATTATGAAATTTTAGCCTATGTACTTGGCCTATGGTAGATTTTATTCTTCACACTTCTTGGTCTCAAATTTTACTTCACATTATTAAAAGTTGTTGAGACCAACCTCAACAAAAATTGTTGATACCAACTCTTATACAATGGTGTTTACCATATAGAAATTAAAATAAAGATTTTCACAATATTGCATGTCAGTGTAAGTAAAGTATTATGAAAAATAATGATAGTTTTAAAGCAAAAAATTGAGAAAAATGGCATTCTTTTATATCTTTGTGAATCTCTTTAAAGTCTGCCTTAATACATTGATTTTTATATCTGCACACACATGTGAGGGCAGGATATGAGTTGCTTTGATGTAAGTGGATTATACTACTAAGATGATGACCAGTGTATAGTAGGACCACTATAAATATTTATTGAAGCAATCTGAAATATATGTATATATACACACACACATATAAAAATGGTCTTTTAACCACCAACATATTGTTTATATCTTGATTCATTTTCTAATAATGAAGGGGTATCACAGCATTCCCCAGGCTAGAGTGTAGTATGCAGTGGCTATTCACAGGCCTTCAAGTCCCATGTCTAAACAGGCTTCCTGCCTCAGCCTCCTAGGTGACTGGAATTACACATATGCATGACCATGCCCAGCTTTGTATCTTAATTTTCTCGTTAAAAAAGAAAAATCACATTATAACAAAGATATTTGTACCAGAATGTTCATTGCAGCCCAATTCATAATTGCTAAGTCCTGGAAAAAGCCCAAGTGCCCATTGACCCACGAATGGATTAATAAATTGTGGTACGTGTATACCATGGAATATTATGCAACCTTAAAGAAAGATGGAGACTTTACCTCTTTTATGTTTACATGGATGGAGCTGAAACATATTCTTCTTAGTAAAGTATCTCAAGAATGGAAGAAAAAGTATCCAGTGTACTCAGCCCTACTATGAAACCACATTATAGCTTTCATATGAAAGCTATAACTCAGGGGCAG
This sequence comes from Nycticebus coucang, assembly GCF_027406575.1. Classification (NCBI taxonomy): domain Eukaryota; kingdom Metazoa; phylum Chordata; class Mammalia; order Primates; family Lorisidae; genus Nycticebus; species Nycticebus coucang. The sequence continues at coordinate 59,085,818 of NC_069780.1, read as the reverse complement.
CACCTTTGGCTCAGTGAGTAGGGCGCCAGCCCCATATACCGAGGGTGGTGGGTTCGAACACGGCCCCACCCAAGCTGCAACAAAAAATAGCTGGGCGTTGTGGTGGGTGCCTGTAGTCCCAGCTACTCGGGAGGCTGAGGCAAAAAAATTGCCTAAACCCTAGAGCTGGAGGTCACTGTGAGCTATGATGTGACAGCACTCTACTGAGGGCGACAAAGTGAGATTCTGTCTCCAAAAAAAAAAAAAAAAAAAAAAAAAACGAAAGCTATAACTCAATTATACCCCAAGAATATGGGAAAAGGGGAGAAGGAGGGTAAGGGTGGGGGGAGGATGGGTGGAGGGAGGGTAATTGATGGGACCACACCTACAGTGCATCTTACAAGGGTACATGTGAAATTTACTAGGTGTAGAATATAAATGTCTAACACACTAAGAAAATGCCGTGAAGGCAATGTTAACCAGTTTGATGAAAATATTTCAAATTGTATATAAAACCAGCGCATTGTACCCCACGATTGCATTAATGTACACACCTATGATTTAATTAAAAAAAATGTATGAACATTAGTATGATAACCGAATCACAAATTCATATATTACTTAAATTTTAATTAAATATTCTGGAAAAATTATCTTACATGCTTGGCAGTATCTCATAAACCTTTTATGTCATATGTTTCCTCTACTTGTTGTAAAAAATTAAAAAAAAATTTTTTAAAGCTTTAAAAAAAATTTTTTTAAAGCTTTACAAAAAGAATGTAAGCCATATCTTCAAATTCTTTGTCAATTGAGGAATTGAGGTTCTGAAAGACCACAGATAAGCTATTGATACTCTTTTAAGGATTTTAATATACTAAACATACTAATATGCTAAGAATATTTGCTGAATATTAATGCACTGTATGGTCTTTTTCAGGTACTGAGAGGAAATATATGATGAATTGACAATATGTCTGCTGACCCAGAATTATTTATAAACTAGTATTTCTTTCTAGTGCTGGAAAATTATAACAATCTAGCTTACTGAAGTATGTACATCAATCTGTTTACCTATCAGACTTTCTTATAAACATTAAATGAAATTATATATTAAAATAGCTAGTACAAGACTGGTGCAGTGGCTCACGCCTGTAATCCTAACACTCACGGAGGCCGAGATGGGGGGATCCCTTGAGCTCAGGAGTTTGAGTAAGAGTAAGACCCTGTCTCTACTAAAAATAGAAAATTTAGCTGGGCACGTGGTGAGCACCTATAGCCCCAGCTACTCAGGAGGTTGAGTAGGGGATTGCTTAAACCCAGGAGTTCTGAGTTTACTGTGAGCAAGGCTGATGCCATAGCACTACTATCCTGGGTAACAGAGTGAGATTCTCTCTCAAAACATAAATAATGAAAATTAAAAAGTAAGTGCAATAGTGTCATGGCTTAGTTAGTGCTCAATAAATGGCAGCTATTTACTTTATTTTTCTATTTCCCTCTACCTATAGATCTTGGGGTCTATCGCACAGCTGGGTCTGTGTGGTTATAAGGAATGTCAGTTCCCACTGCTGTCAACAAATATACCTTTGGTCTATTATTTCATGAAATTATTACTTATTTATTTTCTAGTCCTAGATTTCAAAAATTAAAGGTTAAATTTAGAAAAGAAATTAATGTTTCTAATTGTAAATATCATCTTTATAGTTTGATTTTTATCACATGCATTTTTTTATTTGGCATCTTGACTAACAACAATTCCTTTCATCTGATTATAAAACAAGCTTCTGGAGTGTTTGTATGCACAATTACATTAAATATGCACTAGAAGTCTGTTTCCTTTGAACTTAGTATAAATATACTTTTTATTCTTACATGGTTCCAGGAATAAGGGGGCTTTTCCTCTATTTTCTTTACTAAATGATGGCTCTTTCAGTTCCAAGAATTGTTCAGTGATAACTATTATTGAAATTCTGAGATTTATTTCATTTTTACACTCACTGTTAACTTGCCTAACTTAGTTCATCTAAGCTGCGTACAGGTCAACTTTGACAAGTAATTTAGAAAGTTGTCATATTTGACATGAATGCTTCTGTAATCATGGATTTTCCACTCTTTTAATATTGTCAACTGAACTATTTTCTGACATTCTAAAATAAATGTGCACTGTATTTACTATTATTCAAAAGACAGATCACTCAGCTACTCCAGATGAAAAATATTTTACTGGCTAGTGACAATTTTTCAACACGTAAATGTTATAGTCAGAAAATTGAACGGGATGATCATTAAAATCCTGATCAATTTAATACAACTGGAGCTTCCTTTGGATATATTTAAATTTAGCTGCTGTGTTCCTTTTTCTTAGGTTAAATGATGACAGTAATAATTTTCTAAAAACTCAGGTCTAGAGGTTTTATGCTCTTTGTTTCCATTTAAAGTCAGCCAGTAGTGTCTCTAGAGGTTGCAATGTATATGTACCATGTCCCTTCAGGGAGTGGGAGTTTCTTGAACGTGTCATTAAATTAATCAGAAACCTTCTTTCGAAATGAAAGATTTTTATCAAAGTAGTTTTGGGAAGTTAAACCTTTTGCAATAAAGTGTTAGCAGCAATCTATTAATCTGTATAAAGTAGTCATTAGAAGCAAGTTTTTTTGTAGTCGGATGGCCTGGGTTTACAATCCAGTCTATACCACTTGCGACTTTGATCAAGTTACTTTACCACCATATGCTTCAGTTTCCTCAAGCGTAAAATTATTTGTTGGGTATAATGTATAAATTGCCAGTATGTGATATAGTGTATATACATTATACTGTATGTCTAACAGAAAATCAATCTTACCCACAAAATCAATTGAAATAAAAAATAACAAGGAAAATAAATAAAACAGGAAAACAGGGGTACAAAATAATACTGCCTCATCAAGCTTCTAAGAGGGACATGGATATTTGGTCTTTTTGTCACAAGTATTTTTTATTAATAGAAAATAAACACTTATTTCAGTTTCAAAGTTGTTATACTTAAAGATGCTAAATAAAAAAATGAACGTAAAGGATGCTAAACCAGCAGACCCTTATTCTGCTGAAGTAGTGAAATTTATTAAACTTGAACTAAATCAAAACCATTTACAGAATATCATAAAATCACAGGACACTAAAGACCAATAGCATCTGTGCATAAAATTGACCATTGTTAGTTCTATTAAGTGAGTATTTAAAATTCATTTTTAAAAAAATTATGAATTAGATCTGGCACACAAACACTGTGTAAGAGTTAATAATAATATAAAAACATAACTTTTTAATTACTAACGTGCACCATTTACTGACCTTAGAGAAACAAGAAAGGCAAACACAACTCCTGTTCTTGGGCAGCCGGTGGGGGGTGGGGGGGTGGGGGGTTGATACGCGTGAATAAACTGAGATGAGGTGGGTGCCCTTAGATGCCTGCCCTTCAGCATACTTTGATTATTACTTTTTCCCTGTGTTTTTGTGCTAATTCCATATTTCTCTTTCACCTGGCCACTGCTTTCTGAGATTTCATTTATCCCATTATTAATAATGACAATTCAATTGTATATGCCTCACTGGAAAGCTGACAGTCTCTTCATGTAGGATGTTACTCTCTTTCATCAATACATATAATAATTCCCCAGAAAACGAAAGCTCTCAGTTCTTTTATTGTTATGCTCTTTGTTGATTAATTTATCATCCCCATCCTTTTAGTATGCAAGCTTTCCAGAACAGTATGGTAAGTCTTAGTACATAGAGGCACTGAAAAAAGAATGAATGGATAAATGAATGAATTTATCCATTGATGAATTGATGAATATACCTCCATGCTTTGGTGTAGAATGTTATGGTTGAATAGATTTACAGAAACTTGAATTGCTGTGGAGAAAAGGAAACTCTTTTACACTATTGGTGGGACTGCAAACTAATTCAACCTTTTTGCAAGGAAGTATGGAGAATCCTCAAAGAACTCAAACTAAATCTCCCATTTGATACTGCAATCCCATGACTAGGCATCTACCCAGAAGGAAAAAAAATCATTTTATTAAAGAACATTTGCTAGATGGTTTATCACAGCTCAATTTACATTTGCCAGCTGTAGAAGTAACCTAAATGCCCACCAACCCAGGAATAGCTTAAAAAGCTGTGGTACATGTATACCATGGAATACTATACAGCCAGTAAAAAACTATAGAGACTATACATCTTTTGTATTAAACTTGATGGAGGTGGAGCACATTATTCTTAGTAAAGCATCATAAGAATGGAAAAGCAAGAATCCAATGTACTCAATTCTAATATGAAGCCAGTACATGATCTAATACATGCCCTCATATAAGAGAGAAAGAGAAAACCTCAAATCAATTCAAAGGTGAGGGGTGGGGGAACAAGGGAAAAGGGAGAGGGGAGAAAGGAGGACAGAGGGGCACAGCGCACTGTCAATGGACACAATGTTAGGGTGTATGGCACATCTCTTGGGAACAGGACACAATTATAAGAGGGACTCTACCTAACAAACGCAAGTATTGTAACCTAATTCTACCCTCAAATTAACCTGAAATAATCATAAAGTAAAATAAAGGAAATTAAAAAGAGAAATTTGAATTGCTTTGTGTGAAGTTACGAACATTGTAATTTTATGGTGCACCACATAATTATCCTTCAAAAAGGACTTTACTAAATGGACATTTTCATCAATTATGTATGAGGATGTACATTTCCATAAATTCTTCCCAGTGCATGACCTTAGTTGTGTTGTCAGTCAATACGTAAAAAGTATTCCTATTGGTTTCATTTGCATTTATTGATGACTGGGAAATTTGAGCATTTTTAAAAATTTAGATATACTAGACCTTCATATTCCTTTTTATGTAAAGAGGCTATTTACATATTTTGCTCATTTTCCTTTTTTAAAAGGAAAGATTAGTGTTTATAGGAAGATTAGTGTTTATAGGAAGCCATTTTGTTTAGGGGTGTTATTGATTACATATTTATTTGTGCCCTGAAACTATTGTAAATGACCATGTAATTATAGTACTTTATCTGTAGTTTAATCTGTATTTTTGATAGAGCCTATCACAAATATTGTTACCTGTGAATGACAAGTCTCAGCTTTTCCTTCCAATTCTTAAGCCCTCTCTTTATTGTTCTTGCTTACTGCCACAGCCTTAGGAGGTTAATTTGTCTTATTTTCTAAGAGTTTTCTTTTTAATCATGGGTGGTTGTTTAATTTTATCACCATTTCTAATGAGAGGACCATATGATTTATATACTGATGTAATACTTTATATTGATTAATTTTTTAAAAATAAACCCTGGAATATACAAACTTTTAACATTTTGGTCTTTCATATAAAATCTAGAACACCTTGTTCAGTTACAGAGGGGCATGGCTATTTTGTTGTTATTATTTCATTTGCCTCGATTAATTTCAGTTTGTCCATATATCTTGGACTTCTTGCACTTTAATGTAACTATGAGTTTCGAATTGTTCTTCTGTCATTTTTTGTCAGTTTTTATAACCCTGTTTACCTGAAAATAAGACATCCTCTGAAAATAAGACCTACTTACGGGAAAGATAAGACGTCCCCTGAAATAAGACCTAGTGCATCTTTGGGAGCACACCTTAAAATCGGGGAAACAGGGTATCAAATATGTGGTAATAAAATAAGTAATGTTTTATTTTTCTTTAGATTTTTGTTTTTCCCAAGTTATTATAACTGTCAATTCATGGCAAATTATATATGTACATTTGTATGCATTTATGAAAGTATATGTGTTTCAACAATTGTGGAACTATTCCCAAACCATAGGAATACTAAATTGTTTTATCACTCTTTGTAAAATAGAATTCCATGTTCCCCTGGTGTAAAATGTCCTTTTTTTTCTATACATCAGGGACGTACATGTTTGTGTTCTCTTGTATCACTGGTCCACTTCATCAGTGATACTTAATAATTATAGCTTAATAAAATTTCTTTGTAACTAAAAGACCATGACTCCATTCCTACCATTTCCTTTTTTTTTTTTTTTTTAAGACTATCTTGGCTATTTTTTTTTGTTGTTGTTTTTTTTACATTTTGGTCTTTTATATAAAGTCTAGAACACCTTGTTCAGTTATAGAAGGGAAGAAACCTATTGGGATTTAAACTGGAATTCCTTTAATCTATCTTGTAGGAAGAGGAAGAATCAATGTCTTCATGACGGTGTTTTCTTTTCCATGAGCATAATATAAGACTTTAGAAACTTTTAAATGTCTTTCAGTATTATCTTAACATATTTTGCAATCTAGTTGTTTCCTCTTTTGTTAATTTTATTTTTAGGTATTTTACACTTATGTTGCTATTTATAATGCCATTTAAAATAAATTACCTAGATGCTTGTTGCTTGTAATATATGCAGTTTTTTATTTAGTCATGTTCTTGAAAGCTTATCACTTCTAGCAACTTATTTGAATATTCTCTAGGTTCAAAGCAGATAATTATATGACTTTTGAATAATTAGAATTTGTTTCTTCCTTCCCAGTGACTTGCTTCCCTCTTTTTATTATTATTATTATTATTTTTGTGGTACACTTCTATAAGATTCTGAATAGAAGTGATGGTAACAGACATACGTGTACTTTGTATTACTTCATAGTTAATGATGTAACCCTTCCTCATTAAGAATAGCTGATTTACTTTCGGTGATTATCTGAACATCACTGTTGTCAGGCTGTGTAGGTGCCTTTCTATTTCTGGTATGCTCAGTTTTTACTAGTTTGTTAATGATGTTGAACTTCAGCAAAGACTTTTTCTGTATTTATTGAAATGATTGTATGGCTTTTTTTCTTTTAATAATTAATGTAGTGCTTAACATTTATACGTTATCTAATTCTGTAGACTCATGTGCCCGAGATAAACTCAACTTGGTCATATTACAGATATTTAAACCACACTAGATTTGGTTTGCTAATGTTAAGCTTAGGATTATTACAGGTATGTTCATGAATGGGGTGGGTCTGGTTTTGGTAACAGTTTCAAAGGTAGCATTCACTCTTTTCTGTTTTCTAAATTGCTGTATAATATTGAAATAGCTTATCCTTGAAAGTTGATTTGAATTGGCCTATAAAAAACCTGAACCTGGTGTTTTGTTGGAATATTTTTTGACTGCTGTGCTATTTTCTTTGATAGCCATGGTGTAAATGAGGCTTTATTTTTCTTCTTAATCAGTTTAATGTTTTAAAAAAAAATTATTATTGAATTTTATTTAACATTTCAAAATTGTTCACATAAATTTTGTTCATTCTATAATTTGATTATCTTTAAATCTATACAAATTATATCTTCATCCTTCCTCCTAATATAGTTTGCTTGTATTTTCTTTCTTTTTGTTTTTTGAACATTCCAGCAAAAATTTATCCTTTTGCGTGGTTATTATTATTTAAATAAACTGCCTTGTATTTTTTTTTTTCTTTTATGAGGGAACTATTAGAAAAAGATAACCTCAGGAAAATGCTGGTCAATTTGCAGAAGAAACAAAAGAGAATAGAAAAAAAAAATAGGAACTATGTAGCATTAGAAACACATCTTATAGATTAAAATTTAAAAAGAACTGTGAGATAAAATTGAAAAACACGTGAAAGCTCAAGGTCTTCATGAAGGTCACAATTAACATAATGAGCCTTATAATAATGACAAGATTCAGTGCATGACATGTCTACTTAAGCCTATTTTCTAAGTAGTCCTAGGAGAAGCCATGGTTATTTGGAATAATTTTCTATCTAAAGAGACAAAGAAGAAAACAAATTAGTCTTTAGGGCTATATTTAAGAAAGAAATTTGTGATTTGTTTATTAGCATATTCAGTTGACTAGAAGGAAATTTATCTACAGATTATTACATTTTTGAGGGAATTATTTTCTCAAAGAAATCCTGAGCCAAGAAAAATAAAATGACTCAAAACAATCCAGAGACCTGCAAACTTTCACTAGAAGGGAAGACTCTTGGCAAGGTGAATATTTTCCAAGGTTAAAGAACAAGTAAGTGTTTCCTGGAGGACAGAACCTGAGGTCAGGAAGAACAACAAACAAGTAAATTACTTTTGGACAGGAATGTGATCTAATTAAGGAACTTTCTCCACATTGGAGAAAAACGTGTGTCTGAGGAAGGGGTCCTTTAAAGACCTGCTCGGCAAGAGTGTGTAACTATTATTGTCAGGAGTGCTCAGTGTTCTTTCTTTCTTTTTTTTCCCTAAATGAAACTTTTCTATTCTAGTTTTCTTGCCCCTGCTTCAGCACCACTGTGGATACCATACACAGAACTGGTAGTTTATGTTTTACATCACACATTGCAGGACCACACGGACACATGCAGTCACGATGGAGAGGACTGCTCAGTACTCAGAGATCCTGAATGTTTATACATAATTGAAGAACTTACACTTGTCTCCCTTGGGGAAAAGGTGAGTATATAATATCTGAGGAAACACATAAATATTGATCATTATGAAGATAATTTATGCTGAAATTGAGTGCCACTCACCATCATACTTATTCCCCCAATTTTCTTGATCACAGAAATAGATATTTTATAACTTCTCTTGCTTTTTTTGTGTGTGTGACATTTCTTGAGTTCTAGCCAATGAAATGTGAGCACAATTAATGAACACTATTTCTAGACTTGGCTCATTAAAAACTCCTAAGTATGCTCCTCTAATCTCTTATTTGTTTCCTGTCCAGTGGAATGAAGAGGACTACCAGGGTAACATTGGATGCCATGGTGAAGATGGCAGCTGTCTCCTGACCAATTGGAGGAGGATTGTTCTACTGACCTTTTTACTGTTGTGAGTAATAAATAAGCTATTAATATGTTTGCACTCTTACATATTTTGTTTTGAATCGATTTATTTTATCTTGCCTACGATGGTAAGATTATTTGAGAGGGAGAAGTAAACGTGTGTATTAATAAATCCATCCTGCCTGAAGTATCATTTACTTCTAGACTCATGTTGCCATTTCTAATTAACTTTACAATAAAATTTGTATGACTATGTTATCTTAATTCAAGGTTTAAATCATCCAAATTATTATTTTTATGGTGACAATAGTAAAAGTTTTAACTCAAATGATTAAATTAAGGAAAACAAGTGGTATACTCAAGGAATATTTTTGGTTTCTTTCATGACAGGTTGAAGTACATTGTTACATTATCAGGAATCTGTCCTTCCATTATTTCTTTTGGCTTGTATTTTCTCTCTGTTGGCTTAATTTCTAGGCAGGTTCTATACTGTAAAGATTGTGACTGGTTGACTCAGGCTCAAAATATATTTGAACTTACGAATTCTGGTAAGTAGACTTCTTTTTCAATCTCTCTCACAGATACATCTTGAGAGGATGGTAATTGGTCTACCATGATTCATATGCCCATATCCAAGGGAATCAATTTAGAAAATTTTGATGCCACCTCCCTAACTTTGTGATAGAAACATACTAGAACCACACAGATTCAGCTCCTTTTATGAAATAGAGGTTTATCTATCATACAGAGGGGGGAAAGTTGTAAAACAAACAAACAAAACAAAAAAGATTTTCACTAATGTGGATCTATCTGAATTTCAACTGTAGCTACAAATGCTCAAAAGAAGTTAGTAGTTTTGCAATTGTCCCAGAGTGTCATAAATTTAAAAAAATATGCATGGAATCATCAGGTGATGTCCTAATCACACCCTCACCATGAAATGAGAATATTTTAGTAACAGAAGAAGGATTTTTGTTTTTCTTTTCATTTGTAGACCTTTTCAGGCACTAACATGGGATTAAACTTGACCTGATACAGTGTTGCATCTCATAGTGCTGTCATCCAGGAATTACATCATAAATAAAATTGACTTTGAATATTGTATGGTATAGAGAATAGATTTATTTACTTTTCTCTTGCACATAATTGTTCTAGTGTCATCTGTTGGGTAGATATTTCTATGTTTATTTATAAAGGCACTTCTACCAGATATAAATACAGTGGAACCTTCCTAATTGGCCACTTCCCAACATTGACCACCTCTTAAATTGACCTGATTTTCATAGACTAGACATGTACCACATGTAATCAATGAAAGGCTGACCTTTATGTAATGACCACCTCTGTAAGCTGTGTGTTGACTACACATGGACTCTTTAATGCAACATTAATTTACCCTCGATTGCTTGACCAGTTGAGTCCACTCTACATCAAGGAGTAGAAGGTGTGGGCTTTCCCCTTTGATTGTATTTTTTCAGTAGTATAAGTTCTTTTTTTCAGGTTATATTGTTATTGTTGGCTAGGCCTAACATCCTATTGTTTATCACATGTACTGAATGATTTTTTCAACATCAAGAACTGGTCTGAATTGTAGGTACAAGCTACAGTTACTGAAAAATTTTACAGTTAATTGAGACACAATGGCCCAGGGGGAAAAATCTCAAAGAGCTGACATTGAACTAAAAGGCTTATCTTCTACATTTTCTGGAAAGCAGCAACCAAAGAAAGATGATGGAACATTTTTCTGTTAACAACGCTATAGTTAGTAATATTCAAAAATGTAAACATGAGTACTTGGAGAGATATGGTAAGGAAAGCAGAGACCTACATTGGAAAAGGAGGAAAATTCTCGATGAAGTCAGTGAAGCCACATTAGGCAGCTTGTAACAAATGGATGCCTGAATCCATGAACCATTGTTCCAAGAAATTGATACAAAAGTCACACGGGAGTTCCAAGTGGCAGGTTTCCAAGGATCAAGAAGTTGGCTTTAGAAATTTAAACTGTGACATGAGATCTCCCAGAAAGTCTTGTGTGGTGAATTCAATTAAGTTCCAGTAGAAGCTTTGGAAGAGCTCATCAGAAAGTTCCTGGACTTTGCCAGAGGCTTCAAAGATAATAACATTTTCAACTCTGATGAGTGCAGACGCTTTTTCAAGGTAGTGCCTGGTAGGAGCCTCATCATGAAGGTTGACAAACGTAAGAGCAGAAAACTTTCCAAAGAATGTTTCATTGTTCTACTTTGCACTAGCTCAATGGGAGAAAAACCAAACCCTTGGTGATTATTAAATTATTCAAGAACCTGAAGTGCAAATTTTCCCCATTACTTGGAGATCAGACTAAAGCGTGTAGATGACTGGTGCCTTATCTGAGCGTAAGGGATGTTAACTGAGAAGTGAAGTAGAAGAAACGACCTGTTCTCCTGACAGTAGATGGCTGTCCTGGCCACTCACAGGTGAATCAGTCATTTCACAAACACGACACTGAAATTTCTGCTTCCAAATACAACCTCAAAAATGCAAATGTGCATGAGGCCACAATAAAAACATTTAAAATGCACTACTGAGCCCAGCTTATGTAGTGGTTTATAACTAAGACACAAATTTGTGCCCTGCCTGGTGAAGCAACTTCATCCCCTACATGGTTAATGTTCTGGATGTTGTCCTCTGGATCAGTTCTATTTGGAAAAAAATTAGCCAAAAATGATACAGAAGTGTTTCAAAAGAGTTGGATTTGTTAGCACGACCTTTTTGCCCCTCCCCCCGCCCCGTCAGACAGTCCATCTTTCATGGCAGAATTCAAGGAGTTGATTTTGAACATTTTGTTGCAAAGGATGGTGACGAGGCAATCTGTAATGAACGGACCAGAGGCAGTTTCCAAGTAATGTTGACCGGAGTACAGACCAGCGTAGAGGTGGATGAAGCAGCTCTAGAGGTGGATGAAGAAGAGGAAGAAGCACATGAGGATGACACAGAAATTGAAGACACTCCAAGAGAAGAGGACACCCAGCATCTGATGATGCAATTGAAGTCATTTGCTGGGCGATGCCTGTGGCTCAAAGGGGTAGGGCGGTAGTCCCATATGCCGGAGGTGGCTGGTTCAAACCCAGCCCCGACCAGAAACTGCAAAAAAAAAAAAAAAAAGAAGTCATTTGCTGTGGAAAAATGTCCAGGCACATGGAGTGACGTAGCCAACATTGAGAGTGATTTCTTCACTTAACATTTATAATAAGAATGAGAAACAGACCAAGACTGACTCTTTTTCAGAGTGAATGTTAAGCCATGAGAAAACAAGAAATACATTGATTTCATATGATACTACAGGTATGATTTTCTACATTTTGATTATGTATGATTTTGTATGATATTCTCTAATAAAAGCTGAACAAGAAAGCCAAGTACATGTACGTGTCCATAGAGTAGGCCTAGTTCCTTATGTTGACCACCTCAGCACGTTGCTCCCTTTTTTATAGTCCCTTGGGTAGTCAGTTTACAGAGGTTCTACTGTATGTTTATATGAGGATAGGAATCATGACTCTTTAACCTGTTTGTTATTGTTAGTACACCATTATTACTAATATAGTGTCTTGATATTTGACAGGATAGAGTTTTCCTTCTTACACTACAGCTTGAAATTGGTCTTGGCTGTCCATTTTACTTTATTCTTCTGTATAGATTGGGGGTCCAGGAGTCAGCTTTGAAAAATATCACTTTTGGGCGGCACCTGTGGCTCAAAGGAGTAGGGCGCTGTCCCCATATACCAGAGGTTGCAGGTTCAAACCCAGCCACGGCCAAAAACTGCAAAAAAAGAAAAAAGAAAAATATAACTTTTGAAGTCTGAATTTGAATTATCTGAGATTTGTAGGTTATTTTCTAGAAAATGTATATTCTTATGATATGGATTTCCATATTTTTATGAACATGGGTATGGTATTTCTACGTTAGGGTATTATCACACATTTTTTAGCGATAATCATAACTAGTTTTATGGTGGTTAACATGGGACACATGTTGTCAGTGTTATAGTCATACATCAACTCATTATATATCCTTGTAGGTAGGAAATGTTATCTTCATTCTATAAACCAATAAACTGAGGTACAGAGAGCTTGAAAGAGTGTAAGTAATGTATGCTAAGTCATATAAGAGGTAGTGATGGTGGTTGAACCCAGAGCTTGCAATCTTCACCAATATTTGATATTGCTTCCCTAAGAATTTTACTCAACTTCTTAGCGATTCTGCCATTGATTTAGTATCTAGAATTTTCTAGACAATACTATATGTATATAAAAGGAATACTATATGTATATAAAATTATTATAACACTCCAGTCCTTAAACTATTCATGTTTACCTGGTTTTTATGTTGCCTTAGCTAAGCTTATAGGAAAATGTTAATTACTGTGGGTGATGGTGGCTTTCCTTGTTTTCTACCTACTTTTAAATAGAATGATTCTAAATATCAGTATTTGGTGAGATCCTTGCTGTAAGTTTTAATAGTTAGACATTATGTAGTTATTTCTCTAAAGATATATGTAAATATTAAGTGAATACATAACTGTTTAAAATGCCTATTTGCCTTCCATTTTCTAATATGGAAACTTTTGTGCTTTTCTAGGATGAATGGTACACTCTCAGGAAGGATTGCAGGATCAAGAAAGTGTGGCTTCTGGGGTTAGACATTCTGGTTTTAAGGCTGTCTATCCTAATTGTTAACTCTGGGCTTTGAGAGAATTACTTAACCACCATAACAGTACCAGTTCTAGGCCCTGGCAAGAGGAAACCATTCCCTGGTCTTTAGAAAATCCTATGCATCAAAATCGCACAAAAAAGCATAAATATATTAGATAACACCTATGTGTCTCTAATTGTCATGCTAGTAAATGTTTTAATAACAGGCTTTCAAAAATACATTTATGTGTGTTAGTATTTATATACACACAAATATGTATACATATATACTGTATATGTGTATTATAAATTTTATTTATATAAAAATCTTGTGACATACAACTTAAAAATAACAAAATAATTAATGCTATTTATTGTAAATTCTGTATGCCCAGTTACTTTTCACAGAATGATTTCAATGATTTTCACTTAACTTTGATGTAAGTAGCAAACTTAAGAGTGTACCGACTAAAGAGTGTAGTCCAGACACGAATGTTGGCTGATGTTTTTATTTACACTAATAAAAAGGCAGGTGAAATAATACAGACATGTATTGGAACTTCACTTGTTCATCACTTATGTGAGCAAATTCTTTACTGAATCAGACTGTAAATTCAGAATGACAGAATAATATTTTCTAATTTTTTGTTCTAGTCTCAAGGTAACAGCTAGAGAGAGGATACACTTTAAGTTTAATGTGCATTACTAACATTTTTTCCATCACTTTTAAAATTCTAAACAATTAACAAAATAATAAATCATGCCCTTTGTTTTTAGTAGTGTAAGTATGCTCAACATGGTTAATTTCAAATGTCCAGTGTAGGAGAAGATGAGCTGTAACACACGGTTTTATGCCCCATTGTACAGGTAAGATAAATGTAAATAACCTTAAGTGTATTGAACAGTAAAATGTAATAAAATAACAGGAAATATATGAGTTTTAAATATTAGTTTACTTTTAATATAATTTCTTTAAATTTAAGTTTACACAATTTAATTACCAAAAATATATATCTATTTAAAGATTCACTTGCAAATGTTCTGAAAATTTAATAGTTCTTCTGAGCCTATGTGAACGTACTTTAGCCCATCCCTCCCTGTTGCCATATTGCAATCTGTAGCTAAACATACACTTTCCTAAACATTTCAGGATCTAGGAAAACATTCTCCATGTCTCTTTTTTTTTTTTTTTTGTAGAGACAGAGTCTCACTGTACCGCCCTCGGTAGAGTGCCGTGACGTCACACAGCTCACAGCAACCTCCAGCTCTTGGGCTTACGCGATTCTCTTGCCTCAGCCTCCCGAGTAGCTGGGACTACAGGCGCCCGCCACAACGCCCGGCTATTTTTTGGTTGCAGTTTGGCCGGGGCTGGGTTTGAACCCGCCACCCTTGTCATATGGGGCCGGCGCCCTACTCATTGAGCCACAGGCGCCGCCCCATTCTCCATGTCTCTTGACCTAATTTTAAAGTGAAACGTGACTACATTAATTGTGACATTTATAGACAGGGCTGCTCCCAATGTTGGAGATGAGATTTGCTCCCCAACACCAGGAGGATTTCAATAGGAGAAGTTCAAAGGATGAAAGGAAGACATTAATTAACCTCTCAATCTTTCTTTCAGAGACCAATAGGTTTTGCATTATGATGTGTTAGATTAAATAGTGCAGAACGTCCTTCTCCCATTCCATATTGTGGTGTTCACAGAAGTTGCACAAGGCAAGAGAGAAACATTTTGTAACTCTAAGCAATTTGGATTACCTTGAAGTTGTATATATGTGCTCTACACAGAACATGAATGAATCATGAAAACTTTTACTTTGTTGACAATTAAATGGCCAGTGATATTTAAACTGCAAATTGCATGATTTTATAAAGTATGCATTAATATTTAGTTAAAATTCACAGATAAAGTTTATAAATTATTAAAATAAACATGAATTAAAGATTTGGATAATACTAATTTTAGTTTGTATTTTGTCTTTAAATTATTTTTTTTAATATTTATTTAACTATGGTATACATATATGTGAGAGAGAGAGAAAGTATGGTCATGTAAAATGTAGGGCTTGATGAATTTTCACAAAGTAAACACACCCGTGGAAGCACCACAGCAATCTGGGAGTGTTCTGCGTCATTCTGACTCTTTTGCAATCACTATCAACTTCAAAGCACAATCTTTATCTTGACTTCTAGCTGCTCCTTTCTTTCCTTAAATACTTTACATACATGACATTATATAATAGCCCATATTTTTAAGTGCCTTGATTCTTTCCTTCCACATTATGTTTGTGAGAGATATCCATGTTGTAACACAAAGATGTAATTGTTTTCCACGCTGTATGGAAATCCATGGCAATAATATATCACTTTATATTGTACTATTATTGGATATTAGTTTATTTTCCTGATTTATATTAAATGTTACCAATATGAACAAATATAGCTATCTTTTGGCAAATATATTTCTGCATTTCTGTAGATACATACATAGGATGGTAATAGAGGGTAATACCCATCCCAGGGTGCGTGTGGGGTTGAACTGTGGAACTACAGCCTATTTTGTAAATACTACAATATTAAAACCCATCAGCAGCATATGAGAGGTAAAATTTCTTGCTACACTTAAAATTTAAATTTTAACCTTTAAAATTGTTTTTGCATTTCATTTTAATATTCTAATCTATATATAGTGTTATTGCAATCTATTTCACTTTGCATTTCTGTAATGATGACATTGAGCATTTTTTCGCATCTGTATTTGCCACTTGGCTATTTCTTTTTTGAAGTACCTGCTCAAATATTTTTCTCTTTTTCCATTTTGTTTTCTTTTTTAATATTAGTTTACATGAGAGTGTGTCTTTATTTCACTTATAGTTTTGTTGGAACTATAAATATATGATATACATTAAATATTTGAGATAAATATTAAAGATGTGTGTATTTGAAATGCAAATATTATTACTAATTTATTGAGGCCAAGTCTCACCTTGTTGCCCAGGCTGGAGTGCAGTGGTGTAGTCATAGCTGAGTGTAACCCTGAACTCATGGGCTCAAGCGATCCTGCCATATTAACCTCTGCAAATAGCACCATGCCCTGCTAATTTTTAAATTTTTTTTGTCGGGGAGGTCTCAACCTCCTGGCCTCAAGGGATCCTCCAACTTGGCCTCCCAAAGTAGTGAGATGAGAGGCGTGGGCACCAGTACTGTTTTTTTCATTCTTCATAGTGTATTTTGATCAAATAATTTTTAATATAATCCACAGTACCATTTTTCCCCTTTCATTCTGTTCTCTTTTACCCTTCTTAAGATTATGTTTGATACCCCAGTTCATAAGGATAGTTTCTCATCTTTTCTAAAAACTATTTGTTTTACTTTCCATATTTATATTTACATTCCATCTGGGACTGATTTTGGTTTATGGTGTAAGGTGTTAGAATTAATAACTGCCCAATTGAGTAAACACCACTTGTAGCATTTATAGGTTGCTGTGAACTCTGACACTGCGGCACTCAACTGAGGGCAACATAGTGAGACTGTGTCTCAAAAAAAAAAATTACTAGTGTAAGTTGTTCACTATATTCTATTATCTTTTAATGTTTACAGTATCCATAGTATTATCCACCTTTTAAATTCATACTCATGAGTATTTTCTGAATTAGTCCTACTAAGAGAATTGTTAAAAATTCATATGTAAAAAAAATCTTTCAGCTTAGTTAACTTTCTCTATTGTACATTTATTTCCCAGTCCATTGATTTTGTTATAACATTTATTAATTCCTTATGTCTATTTTCATTGATAAGAATTGTTCCTTCTTTATCATCTTGAGATAGGAGCACAGATAATTTATCTCCAAATTTTATTATTTTGGGATGTAAGAGGTTAAGGCTCTGAGTGTTCCTTAAAGTGCTGTTTTGGCTGCATTCCACAAAATTTTAAATATTATATTTTAATTAGTTTTTGATTGGAATACATTTTAATTTTATAGTGATTTCTTATTTGATCTGTGTATTATTTAGAAGAGTATTGCTTAATTATCAATGTATATGATAATTCTTGACGAATCATTTGAATAGGAATTTACTCATTGATCTTTTATTACTGTCAATTATTGGTTTAACATTTTTAAAGCTAACTTACAAGGTACTCATCAACTTACAATGTTATCTCTTATGCACTGATCCTGTTGTCATTATGATATGACCCTCTTCACATGTAATAATATAAATTGTAAAGTCTACATCTTCTGCTATTGTACCCTAACCATACCATCTTATTTTTGTGTGCATTTTTATGTTTTTTTCCCCACATAATTTTATCTTCATTCTTCCTATGTTCTTAGTTTTAAGTCATGTTTCTTACAAGCGACAGATATCTGGGATTTTTAATTCTGTTTTGAAAAAATAGTATTTAATTGGGGTACATATTTCCTTTGTACTAAATGTAAGAAGTGATATATTTAGGTGCATATCTACTGTTTTACTGTATATATTCTGCTCATTCCACTTTTCTGTTCCTTTACTTGCTTTCTTTTATATTACTCACATTTTTCTTTATTTTTACTTTTCCTGTATTACCGTTCCAATGATACATGGTTTATTACAGCAGGTTTAGGAAAAAAATTGGTCATTATATCTTCAAATATTGCTTCTGTCTCGTTCTCTTTCTTCTCTGCTTTTTTGGTTTCCATTCAGAATAGTGCCTCATGCAAAAAATATCCTATTGAATTTATAACTCTAAAAAACACACAACTTTTTAAAGTTAAATATCATATTTTAGTACAGAACAGAATTTCTTCTTACATGGTTATAGTGTCATCATAAAGAACTATAATGTTGAGGGTTGAGAATTAATAAAATTAATAGTTTTTACTACTCTTCCAGAAGTTAAAATGGAATTTTTAAAAACTGTGAATTTTAAATGTGAGTGCAAGCTGTTAAGACTACAATGACTAGGATACAAGTGCGGCTGCATCTTGGTATCCTGCCTTAATTTGTTTTAAGGAACCAATATTTTCAACCTCCATTGCTTTTGTATGATCAATGTACATGCCAGTAACATGAAAAAGTAAATAGTATCTTAAAAATCTGATGAAAAATTTTTCACATATTCAGACTCCACTTTAAGAAATGTTGCCTTAAATTAATGAAGGATTGAACTGGGTTGAGGCAAAGTTGTTTTTGCAAGGATTCCTTTATTTCTGTTCAGCCTTTCTCCTTGGGTATTTTTGCCTTTCAGCTATTGAAAAAAACAAGTTCTCTTTGTCAGTGCTGAAGTTAAATCTTTGTCTCTTCAATGCTACCAGAACAGTCTTTTAATACCCTTTCAACTTAACTTTTTCACCTTCTGCACCTTCCAGCTCTTGTCATATCAGGTTTTGAGAAATGAAGGCATACCTGACAGCCTGTTTTAGGCTGCTCAAATCTCCAATTTTTTCTGTAGCTCTGTAGTTCTTCTACCGTCATTCTGTTCCTCAGTCATGGTCCCCTGTCTCAGCCAAGCCTGGATTTTCAAGCTCTTTTGCTGTGCCCACTGTTGGTAAATGCCTCCTGGAAAGATACGGTTGTAGAATGTCTGCTCTGTTTTCCCTGATATTCTTTTCTTCAGAATCTGAGCCTGTCTAGTCTTTTATGCTTAGGAAGTTTTCTGATGTTCTTAAACATAGTTTTCCCCACTTCTTCTGGATTTACGTTTTTATCGTTCTATAATAGTTCTACATAAAGCTATTATATTCTGTTCATGAGAGGAATATTCCAGTTGTGGATTTATTTCTTTTAATTCTGATAACTTTTATGTTACTTCAATCTGGACAGTTTTGTATCTTTATCTGTGTAATAGTGTTACACATTCTGGTGATTATGCAATTTGAACTTCCACATCAGCCCTTTTTTTGTCTTTCAAAAATAAACCTGTATTTTACTTACCTATTGAGTTTTATTTTTAATACATTTTAATTTTGATGTTATATATTTTAAAACTTTTTTAATATTGTCCTTTTTCTTCAAATAAGGGAAGGATCTATTATTTTGTAATTATTTAAAGCATACTTACTACATTGTCTTAATTTTTTTTAACTATTATAGGATTTCTAAATAACCTGATGGTTATGTCCAATGACACTCTTAATTCATTTTTCTGAAGTAGACAGTGATGTTTTCTTTATATCCTGTGCTCGCGGGTATTTTATTTTTGGAGTTCTTCATTCCTATATGGTAAGAACTTTAGTAAAAAGCACTGTATTTGTTGTTTCCCAGTGTCCTTAGTTCTCTGTCTGGTCTAGGCTTATTTTATCATAATTTTACACATTGCTGTTCCAGCATCAAAAAATGTACTGAGAATTGAGACTTCACATTGTGCATAGGTCAAAACCTGTCTCTCATGTATCTATGTTTAAATATCTACTTGCCTAAACCCGAGAGAGGGCATTAACATAGTTTTCCTACCTTTTTTATCTTTAAAATGAGGAAAATTAGATTTTTGGCTGTGAAGTCTCTCAGATTCAGTCTTTCACGTCCTGCTGCTCAAGGTCATGTTTCCCATCTTTCTGAGCACATTAAAACTCAACTTGGTGTCTCTTTAGGCTTATACACGAAGTCAGATATTCTTAAGCAAGCATGATGTCAGCTCCCTCCCTACTGCAGAGGATTTGAGTTTGCCCCTACTTCTTGTCTTTGCTAATTATTTTTTTCCTTTTTTCTGTGTGTGTGTATGTTTATTTGTTTCATTTTCTTTCTCTTTCTTTTCCTTTCCACTTGATTCAGCTAAACATTTTAAAACTTTTTATATTGAAGTTTATCCACAATATCTCTATGTTTGCATTTTGATGGTGGGAATGCTTTCCAAATTAGCTCAGTGCACCAGGAGAATGGAAGTTTTATTCAAAGCTTCATTTTGGCATTTCTTGAGTATATATCACATGTGACTTTGCTGACCTGAGGTGGACTTCCTGTATCCAATTTGTAATATGTATACCTGTATCACACCCTACTGGAGTATGCAAAAAATAATCATCAGAATTGACTTCTCCTAGCATTACATCGTATGACCACTATAGATTTTGTGATAGTTTCCAGAAAATGTCTCACTTCTTGGTAGGCAGAATATTGTCCCTTCCTTGCAAAGATGTCAATGTCTGAATCCCTAGAAATAGTGAATATATTAGATTACATGGCAAAGGAGAATTAAGATGGTAGATGGAATTATGGTGGCTAATTAATTCACCTTAAAATATGATAATTATGATTGTACTTGTGGACCCAGTGTACCACAAAGGTCATTGAAATGTGGAAGAAGGAGACTAAAGAGAGCCTGCATCAGGAAAGAGCATGTGATGACGAAGCAAAGTTAGGCAGTATGTATGATCAGTCTACTATTACTTACTTTGAAGATGGAAGCAGCAGACCATGAACCAAAGACTGTAGGCATCATCTAAGAGTTGGGACAGGCAAGGAAATAGATACTCCTGTAGAGCCTTTATAAAGGAATGCAGCCCTACTGATTAGTCCAGTGAGACCTGTATGAGACTCTGGACTTCTGGTACTGTAAGATATTAAATTTGAGTTCTATTAAGACACTAAGTTGATGATAATTGCTTACAGCAGCAATGAGAAACTCATATACTACCAATGCCTCAAGTCTGTTTCGATCTAAAATATTGTAATTATCAGAGGAGTTACTTATCTTCATGACATAGAAAACTGAAGATAATGGTAGACACAGCATCTTCCTTAGAATTTGACAATCTATAGTCAATAGCTTGGAGAGTATGTTTGCTACAGTTTAGAGGTCTCTAGTTTCTATGAAAACAGCAAAAAAGAGAAAAATCATCTTTATACTTGCTTTTGTTTGTGTGAAGCTTATTTATTTTAGATATGAAAGAGTGATAGAATTATTTTTTTCTTTATGAAATTCTTAGATATTATAATTGAGGTAAATTAATATATGGTAGCAATAGTTTTATTTTCCAAGAAGTAAATTTTCATGATCTTTCTTTGTTTTGTTCATAGGTATTTTGGTGGGAATTTGGAAGATACTAGCAGAAACTATTTTCCTGTTATAACTTTAATAGTAAATTGAATATTTCACACAATACCTATTGGAGTAGCATGTTAGATAACATCAACATAGGCCTGTGGATTTGTATAAGCATATATTTTATCACGATAACTTTAGCAAACTAATTTGCATCCATATATAATTAGAATCAAGTTTTATTTTAATTTAGATTCTGAATTAGATAAAGTTAATACATAAATTTTGACCTAAGAGTGTTTGTAGATTACATTATCTCTTTTGAGATACTGAGGCGTTATTATAGACTTATGTAAAACCAATTTAAAATAATTCTGATATCTTTATGTCTTTCTCCATAAAAACAAATGATATTTTTATGTCTCTCTACCTTAAGACAAACTACAGCATACTCTTTCAGAAATACTTTCTTATTATGTCTCTGTTTCTTTCTTTCTCTTGTCCTTATTTATTAAGTGCCTTATGAGCAACTTGGGCATGGTCCATCACCTCTATATATTTTTGTGGAGGGCATCCATCAGTTACATTATTCCAATTAAATATGTATTTAGAGATTGAAAAAAGAGCGTGTTCTTTATTATTTTGAATGGTTCCTTTCCCCCACCATCTCATATTTAAGAGCAGAATGAGGTTAAGATGACTACTTTAGATCACTTTTATTTTCTTTTAAAAATGGTTAAAAAAAAAATATGGGCATTTTAATAACATGAATATTATCTCTCTGTAGACATGGAATGTGTTTTTTAATTGAATATGTCAAGATTAATTCAAGTGAAGGAATATTTTAGTTTGGGTTACTAATTGATTAGTAGCCCATTCAACTATTACTTTGATTTTATCAATGACTCATAAGCTTTGCCCTTTCTACAGTCACTGGCAGCATAGGCGAATTTTAAAGGACTATTTCTGGCTTCATTGACAATTGTAGTGACCACAATTTCTTTTAGTTATTTTCTTCCTTTGAGGATATTTTCTTTCTGTCTCAATGGTGAAAAATATCCTCAGTGTTCATATTCAAGTACTTTAAACACAGAAAATTCAGACATTGGAACAATGGAGCACTTAACATGCTTAATTTAGTAGAAGGGTAAATGATGCCCTTAAGTTTTAAATTATATTTTCTATTCATGATTCACAAGTTCATCAGGGTCTTCTTCCAAACTAAGAGTAAAGCAGAAATCCTACCCTGTGCCTTTACTGAAAAACAAAAGCACCGGAAAGATTCCAAAAGATCAAAATAAGAAGAAAGACGCCTATTTGGCTTGAGTTGATTTAAGTTTTTGAGCCAGACATGAATAAACAGAAGCATTAATTATAGTTCATAGATTATTTAAAAAAAAGTAAACATTTATTATTTCTTTCAAATCATGCATTCTTAAATTTTATTTTATTGCTTAGTGATTATGTCACAACTCTGCCTTGTTGTGCCTTTGACTAGTTCTTGTTTTAAAACCAGTGAAAATGTATGGATTAAATTTCAATTTCCATTCTGTCAACTCCAATAACATTCTGAAAAATTTTCACATTCCCCCTTAATATAAAATATATTAATCTCAGCTACCAAATACTAATTAATTTATAATTTTTTCAGCCCTTTATAAATTGTCTAATCTTATATCAATTTTTTTCACCACATATTATTGGTACGAAGTGCAAATAACATTCTAGGGCATTGCAATTTATGGATATTTATTATTAACTATGGCTATCATGTCCACAAAACATAATCATAGAATTTCAGTCTAAAGGTAAAACATAAATCTCTATAACTAAATATTCATATGTTGGAAGTGAAAATATTTTTCTTTTTTGAATGGACTCAGCATTAAACTCATAAAACATTTTTCTTGTGTTAAAGCAAATAATATTAATGCTGCTTGTTAAAGATGTTAAGGCAACTTTATCCAGTGGGGATGGTGGGGCTCTTGTCACAGATATGGAGACAATTACAATAGGATTTTGTGGTGGGAGAGAGAGATATAGCAAGGGCAAGTGGAAATCTGTAGCCAAAGAGTAGGGTTGTTGGCAGTGGATAGAAAATTGCCAAGAGTAAAAATTATGGGTAGGAGAGATTTTTAGCTAAACCAACGTTAAACAAGATTCTGGAAGAAGGGAAAGGTGATCAGGCACCACCTGGAGAATGATGGAAGATGAGGAAACTGATTAGATGTCTAGGGTGATCAGATATCAAAGGACAGGTTGTTGCTAAACTGATTTATCAGGGCTTTCAGTAAAACTGATTTTATAAAGAATTGCATTTAAAGGCATAAGGGAATTTCAGGAGCAGACTAAAATTTATTTTAGTAAAGAATCTTTAGTGAGTAAAAATCTTTAAATTATATGCAGAGGCAAGTGACAATGTATTACATTTCTTAGTTTGAAAACATACATTACTTTGAGTAAAATAGTCATGGTTAGAAAGGTGTCTGCAAGATCGTGAAATTTCAGAGTATACTATTGAACTAGGGTTGGACAAGGATCACTGTGAGCAGGACAGCCCAGAGAAATTGCCTGATTGAACATTACCTCTGATTCTATCTTCAACTCTTTATCATTGCTGCTGTCTTCCCTGACTTCAACACAGTTCTCCCAAATAATCTCAAATATGACTCTGTATCTTTGCTTACCTTTCTAAGATTTCATATTTCAGAGCCTTGACTAGCAGAATCTTAGTGGTCATTTTTGGGTCAACTCCCTATTCTCTATCAGGCAAAAACAGGAAAGGGATCCTCTTCCTTTCTTAGATCTATATCTTAGTCCATCTCCTTCAGGTTAAATGGACAAACAAATGTATTGTTTGAAATTTTGCCTACTGGAAAGAATTTCTTTCTCACTGCTTTTTAGAGCCACCTAAATGTGGTAGTACTGTTGTCAATATTTAGATAGTACATGTACCAATATAAGGCAACGTCTCTGAGCTGGCTTTGAGTCTGGAGACTCCATGTGTGATTTGAGAGTGAGGTCACACTGCCATCTGTTCACAGGAATAGATGGAATTGAGAGTGTGATCCAGTTCATCATGCAACTTACTTGTGCCTGCAGAGACCTCTTGGAATATATTAATAAGGTAATTCTACTTGGTGTTAAGTATTCTTTTTTTTTTTTTTTTTTTGAGCCAGAATTTCACTTTATCACCCTTAAGCTCACAACAACCTCCAACTCTTGGGTTCAAGTGATCATCTTGCCTCAGCCTCCCAAGTAGCTGGGACTACAGGCTCCCACACAATGCCTGGATATTTTTAGAAATGAGGTCTCACTCTTGCTCAGGTTGGTCTCGAACTCCTAAGCTCAAACAATCCAACTGCCTTGGCCTCTCAGAGTGCTAGGATTACAGATGTGAGCTACTGTGCCTGGCCAGTTTAAGTATTTCGAAGTGTTGTCCATGTAGGTCAAAAGAAACATCTTTCCCTTCTTGCATTTATTGACTTGGATGCTTCTAACAGAAGATAAATTAATAAGAGAATAGCATACAAATTTACTAAAATAAATTTTATATGACATGAAAGTCTATATAAAAACATGAAGATGGACAAAGTTAAACCTGAGGGTGTTTTTTTTTGTTGTTGTTGTTATTGTTTTGAGTATAAATAGATTTGATGAACAGTTAAGAGTCACAGACAACTATCACAGGACAAAGTAGGTATCAGCTAAAGGTAATATGCTGGAGGAAATTTAGCAAGGCTTATTCATTCACATTCTGGTGTCCTTGTGTCTCTGGAGACAGTGATACTCCTTTCCTCCAGGATGAGGAGGGTGCCTCACCCTGGAGTTTATAACTTATTGAGAGGAAAGTCAGAAAATCCTTCTTTGGTTTCATGCCCTGCTTAAGGGGAGAAGGACAGGAGAAGGTCACAGAGACCTTTTTGCACTTCTTGTTTCTTAAATTCCACTTAAAATATTCAGTATGACACAGTGTCCTATGTTAGGGTAGCATGTCCTAAATCCATCGCTGGCCATGATTCTCATTATGGCAGGTGAATCTTACAACACCTAACGGATGATGGATAGCTTAGTTCACATAGTTCTTTTTATAAATCTCTCAATACTATTTATTTGCTATAAGGGACGTATAAGTTACACTTAGGATTCTTTCTGGCCTGTACAGCATTATATACTGGTACAGATATTCACTGTGCAGTTACCAGTGATAACAAAGATGGGAGTTGTGAGTTCCGCTGCCATCGCAGCCTAGACCAGATGAAGAAGATTTTCTTGCTCTAGTATCCTCACGATGGCTTGCTTTCCAAATGAGGTAACTAATATTCTGCCAAATAAGATTACAAAAATAACATTAAAAGGCCTAAACAAGTCGTTAAAAATATGAAAGCATATACTTCTTTGTAGTCATTAAATTAATTTTTTAGCTGGCATTGACTAATTAATTTATCCCTGTATCCTTATAGTTAAAGTGGGTTTTCTTGTCACATTTCTGATGCTGTCAGGATTTCCTGTTTAATTACTCAAAAATATTGGGGCAAATTCTGTGATATTTTACTGTCATTTTTTTTTTTTCTTGTTGAATTGTGTAATTAGAGAAAATGGAAAATTGAAAGCAGCTTTTATATTGGTCATGATGTTTCTAAGTAGGTCAATTCTTGAGTAAGAGAAGAAACTGAACAAACTGGACCAGCTTGAGTAGCTCCCTTTAATCTACACTAAATAAAATGGTACCTTTAGAAAATTCTCCATACCTTTTAATATGTATATTCTCTTTATTCATTTTTATAAATAAAATTATACTTTCTTCAGAAATGTAATTTTTCCTTTAGTTTAGCTTCTTTTGCATTTTTCTCATGATACGTTGAAATTACACTAAATTTATGTTAATATCATGACCCTTGTAGAAACTATTGAAACATGAAAGAACTTTAAAGGATTAAGACTGATGGAGAGGCCCCAGAGGTTTTGTTGACTGCTCAGCAGAGAGCAGTAGCAGAGTTCTAACCACGTATCAGAATGACTGCCCTTTTCTATTGGATAAATTAAGTCTGTAATTTGGCTTGAGAGAAGAGACATATCCTGCTGTGCTAGAAGTGTACATGTAGAGAAAATTAAAGAGTTCGCTTCGTTGTGAGTGAAATTAGTGGTTTACAATGGTCAAACATAAAGATAAAAATACTTGTTTGGGTAACACAAATAGATACTAGTTATTAGTATCAATCCAGTGTTAATTTTCCCTGAAAGACAAAGAAAAGCCATTCTAAATGTGAAGTCAAAATTCAGAGCTAATTAGAGAATAACTGGGAAATTTGCAAAATATAAGTAAAAGGGAAGGGGTTTTATGACTGCCCGGTATAAAGGAGTGGGCTTGTAAGAAACTAAAATGTAATCTGAGAAATGAAGAATAAAATGGAGCACCTAATGAAATCTTACTGAGACATTCATATGACTTCTAGGATTGCTGATGGATTTCTAGAATGAGGTAACTTCAGTTTTATGTTAAATAGCAAAACCAATCCTTTTTTATTAAGCAGCAACATTAATTCTAATTCCAAAGGATAGAGCTACCTTTAGGTATTCAAGCTTCATAACAACATCTTACAAAATGTATCTACCTAATAAAGGATGGTACACTTTTTCTAAAATATTTTTTTAATAAGTCATAGTTCTGTTTATTCAAAATCCAAATTACCCTTTTATCCAGAAATATTGCTGTTATTTAAAAAGTATCCTTTGAAGTCTGTTTATTGGACATAAGCTCTTTCTGATCTTATGCTTTTTTATTTCTCCATCCCAGCTTAACACCATGAGTCTTCAGGTAAGTGAACCTCATGTGGTATTTCATACAGTCAAGTTAACAACAACATCAATAGCAACAACACAACAATAGCTAACCCTTACTGAACTTTTTACTGAGTTCCGGTCATTGTACAAGAGCTTCATAGGAACTCCTCACATTTCACAATCCCATGAAGTGGTCTCTATTGAAACTGATATTCAGAAAAATACAGTCAGTTATGAATTGACCAAGGTCATAATACTGCTGCCAGTCCAAGGTTTAAAATCAGTCTGATTTCCAGAGTCACTACTTTTCTTTTTAAATAAGAGTTGAACTTTTCTCTTCTGTTTTGGTTTCTACTTAGGCAGAGCAACCATCCTAAAATGTAGTGATTCTGAAGAATAATATCATTCACGTGGGTCATTATGAAAGTTTTGGAATTTTCAAAAATCAAGAAATGTAAAATTCTTCATGTATGGAAACCCAGCAACACTGATAAACTAAGTAAGTTGAAACCTGCATGTTTGAATCAGAAAGGACACTGTTGGCCATATTTCTTGGAAGTAAAATAATGGACCATACACAGTATGTCTTGAAACTTTCACAGTGACCCCAAAATTATCACTTATAATTCTGTGGGTTGACTGGACTCCACTGGGGTGATCTTCTGTTTCACATACTGCTTGCTGGCCCAGATGAAAAGGGAAAGGAAATAGACTCCAACTCTTTTGAAGAGGTATTATCAGGTATCTGGTCATTTTAATTTGCCATGCCACTAAATTATTGTAATGTAGGTCATGTTGATTTTAATGAAATATTAATTTAGTATTTATGTTAATATGTAGTATAATGTTAACATTTCCTTATAGATATGTTAGTAAATTAATTTTTATATACCTTTAAATCACAGGCACTAAAGATAGATAACACTGTTGTATTAACCAATCTTTCTTTATTGCATATTTAATGACATGCTTTGTTATGAAATGAAACTTTTGCTGTCGGAAAAAACAGAGATATTTTAAAATATCCTTTTTATTATGTTCTTAACATTTAGTATTTTTATAATTTGATGTATTACTCATATTAAAACATTTCTTTCTGTTTTTTTTTTTTTTCTGTTTTCATATTATGTTTTTGGAGTTCTCTGGCAATTGAAGCTTCACACAGCTTGTACTCACTCCAGTGCCAAAGAAGCAATACTCTTATTTTCCATGAAGAAGACAAAAATTGATTACATTTTTCTCTCACATATTGTCTGATTGTGTCCATCAAAAAACCATGAAACCATGAATAAGCCTGGCACAGTGGTTTACACCTGTAATCTTGGCACTTTGGGAGGCTAAGGCAGGGGAATGCTTGAGTTCGAGACTTTGAGACCAGCTTGAGCAAGAATGAGACCTCCATCTCTATAAAACATATGCACCTGTAGTCTCAGTTACTCAGGAGACTGAAAGGCAAGAAGATCACCTGGGCCCTGGAGTTTAAGATTGCAGTGAGCTATGGTGACACCTCTTCCTTCTAGCTCAGATCGCAGAGTGAGACCTTGTCTCAGAACAAAACAAAACAGAAAAACACACAATGAATAATGGCTGAAAATGTGCATGTGTATTTAGTAATTACAAAGTTAATGATAATAGAATGTTAACTCACATATTTCTTTATACACAGTAACATTATTGTTTCATGATACTGCTCTTAGATCACCAAAAACAATGCCAGTAAAACTTAGAGCTAGTGAAATTATTAGATGATAAATAATTTAATTTAATATAAATAGCCATATAGAATTGTGATCATTATTAAAAAAAAAAACACTTTTGTTCTAAGTGTTATTGGAAAATACTTGGAGAATGACATTGCCACAAAGTAGAACTTTAAATAATAAAAGTTTTTAAACAAGCATGTTGGCATACTATGAGCTGGTCATTTTCTAAACTAGGCTTACTGCCAGTAAATTTAATTTAAATTCTTAAGCTAATTCAAAAGTCCATAATATCAAGGCATAAGCAATTTTTATTTATTTAGCTATTTCCCGGAATTTATGAAAAATAACCAATTGCTGGTTCTCCACTGAGAGTTATATATTCATCACTGAATTTAGTATACTTAAAAACTTCAAAGGAGAACTAAACTATACACATAATGATGAAAAAAGTTATGCCTAGAGAGTTGAATAAATTATCTAAAGTCACACACTGAAGAAATGGTAGAGGCTAGAGTTGATCTTATACCTTCCTATCTCAAAGCCTGTGCTGTTTAAGCTGTACTATCAAGTGTCTTACATAAGTTAAGAGGATTAACCATGATATATTCTTTGTATAGCTCATACAATACTAATTTATTCATTCATTTACTTTCTGTGTATACGGCACTGTTGAGGACAATGAGGAAACGGAAATGAGCAAAATAGTCATAGTTGTAACCTTACTGGTTTTATAGGTTAGTAGTACATATAGCCACTAGGCAAATACTAGATACATCAATTTATAATCAAAACATGTTAAAATTGCTAAGAAAAAATGAAATGGGATGCCTCTAGGTCAGCTAACAGGAAATCAGAAAAGTGTTTCCTAATAAAAATGTATTTTTACATATTTGTCTGATTGTGTCCATCAAAAAACCATGTTTAAAAAGATGAAAAGCCAGGAGGACTTGGGATGAGTTCCAGCCAGGAAGCAAACCATATTAAGGGCCTTGAAAGAAAGCCATGTTCAAGTAATTAACATAAGGTCAGTATTGTTAGCTAGAATTCAAAGAATGCAAAGCAGGGTATATGAAATGAGGTCTACAGGTAGGCAGTGATAAGATTATGTTTTAGAACATGCTAAATATTTAAATTTTAAGCTGAGGCCATTGGAAATCCAGAGAAGTCTTCACATGGGAGTGGCAAATGAGATTTGCATTTTTAAAACTCCTCATTGTCTACATCATAGAGAGTAAAATGGATACATAAGATGATTAATAAGCTTTAGGTACCTTTATATAGCTGAGTGGTAGTATCCCACGATTTGTTGAAAAATAAATCTAGATTTCAAGGGACAGCTCTGGGTTATGAGAAAACTATTTTGGAGTAATTTGGCATATAGAGGAGCTAACTGAAATGAAGGAGGGTGAAGATTATAACAACAACAACAACAGCAAAAGTAGTGGACTGTGTGTTATGCATTGAAACAC
The DNA here is from genome assembly GCF_027406575.1 of Nycticebus coucang. NCBI lineage: Eukaryota > Metazoa > Chordata > Mammalia > Primates > Lorisidae > Nycticebus > Nycticebus coucang. The sequence goes on along the minus strand of NC_069780.1, from coordinate 59,055,465 downwards.
CGTGATTAATGAACAGGTTAAGAAGACTTAGCCGACCTTGGAGAATGAGAGGGGCCAAAATGTTGAATGAAAATGGTTTTTATAGCTGCAAAACAATGTTTGAAGAAAAATAAAATGATCAATAATGTTGAATGCTCTTGAGGAATTAGGTGATGCAGGAAGGGAAAAAGTAATTTGGATTAAATGGTGTAGAGGCTATTGGTTACTTTAGTAAGAACAATTTGACAGAAGCTGGGGTTCGAAGCCAGTTTGGCATGGATTGAGGGGTGAACACAAGGCGAGAGAAAAAATACAGGGAGAAAAGGCCTGCTCGTTCAAGATGTAAATCTTATAAAGAAGATAAGAAAATTTAATTTATAGCTAAAATAAAATGTCCTGTCCAGGTATTTTTGAAGTTCCACAGATATATAATTGTCTCACAATGAATTGCACATATCTGAAGTGTACAATTTGACAAATTTTGAAATATGTGTGCACTTGTGAAATCATCACCACTGTTAAGACATTATGTTTAACCATCAACCCCCACGTTTCTCCTTGCCTGTTCATAGTACCTCCCTCATGTTCCTCTCTAACTCTTTGCCCCATGCCAAGACAACTACTTATTTGTTTTCTGTTATAGTAATTTTTTATTTTATAAAATTGTATTTAAATGAAAACATATAGCATGTTTGTCTTGTTTCTCTGGACTCTTTCATTTAGCATGATTATCTTGAGAGTGTGTTACTGTGTATATCAAGAGTCCATTCCATTCATCCCTGAATAACATTCCTTTATTTGGATAAACTAAAATTTATATTTCCACTCACACATGGGTGCACATTTGTTTCATTTCTAGTTTGGAGATCATGAATATATCTTCTATGAATATCCATGTACAAAACTTTGCATAAATATCTGCTTTCATTACTCTTGGGAGATACCTGAGAGTATTACACCTGAGTAGTGGATGTTTTTTTTTGTTTGTTTGTTTGTTTTTTATTCTGAAGGAACTGCTAAACTATTTTCCAAAGTGTCTGTATTATTCTGCATTCTCACCATCAGTGTATGAGCGACATAGTTTTTTCACATCTTTAAAAATACTCACACTAGTCAATCTTTAGTGTTAGCTTTCCTAATAGATATGTAGTGATAACTCATGGTTTAATATTTATTTTTCTAATCACATTGAACATCTTTTTCACCTGTATTTGCCATCAATATACCTCATTGGCAAAGTGGCTGTTTAAATACCTTTTCCTATTTATTCTTTGAAATGTTTAGTCTCTTTGTAATTAGCATTACAGAGCTTTTTATATATTTCAGAAAGAAGTTATTTTTAGAAATATAACTTCAAATATTTTTCCACACTATGACTTATATTTTTATTCTTTTAGCAATTCCTTTTTAAATTTTTTTTAATTTTCACAAGGTACAAATTGTGTTTTTTTCCTACTATGACTGTGCTTTTGATGTCAAGTTTAGAAATGTTGGCCTAATCTCAATACAAAAATATTTTATCCAAAATTTTCTTCTGGAAATTTTGAGTTTTAAGTTTTACATTTAAGTGTAAGATTTATTATAACTTACTTTTTATATGGTGCTAGGGAAAGATTGAATCTTTTCCAGTAAATGCCTTACAAAGATTAACATTTCCCTCCATATTGTTTTTGCACCTTTGTCAAAAATAAATTGACCATACATGTTGGTTTATTCGTGGACTCTGTCTCTATTCCATTCCATTGACCTCTTTTTTAACTATAGGAGAGTACTACACTGTGCTAAAGGGATATTAATTCTTACTTAATTGTTTGGTAGAATTTGGCAGTGAAACCATATAGGCCTGGTAATCTACAGTAGTAATACCATTAATAATACTATTAAGTATTACAGATTAATATCTCTCATGAACATAAATGCAAAAACCATCAAAAAATATTAGGACCTCAAAAACAACAGTTTCTAAAGAGAATTACATATCATAACAAAGAAGAAATTATTTCAGGTAAGCAAAGCTATTTCAACATGCGAAGATCACATCAATGGGTTGAAAAAGAAAAATCATATATCAATTTTTATAGAAAAAAAATTTGACTATTTCCTTCCTGAGAAGACATTTTCAGTTCAATCAAATCCCATTCATTTGTTTTTCTTGTTACTATGATTGCCATTGGTGTCTTCTTAATCAATTGTTTGCCTAGACTGAATCCTGTAAGAGATTTTACAGCATTTTCTTCCAGAATTCTTATGGTTTTATGCATTACATTTAAATAATTTATATATCTTGCATTAATTTTTCTGAGTGATATGGATATTGTTTCATTCGTCTGCATGTAACTAATGCAGCACCATTTATTGAATAGCATTCTTTTTTTCCGCTTTGTCAAAGACCAGTGGACTGTATATGTTTGTTTGTTTCTTTTTAAATCATTATTAAATCATAGCTGTTTACATTAATGTGATCATAGGGCACCCTACACTGGTGTTATAGACCATTTGACATATTTTCATCACACTGGTTAACATAGCCTTCCCGGCATTTTCTTAGTTATTGTGTTAAGACATTTATATTCTACATTTACTAAGTTTCACATATACCCTTATAAGATGCACTGTAGGTGTAATCCCACCAATCACCCTCCCTCTGCCTATCCTCCCCCCTCCCTCCCTTACCTCTTCCCCATATGAATTTATAACTGGGTTATAGCTTTCATATGAAAGCCATAAATTAGTTTCATAGTAGGGCTGAGTATATTGGATACTTTTTCTTCCATTCTTGAGATACTTTACTATGAAGAATATGTTCCAGCTCCATCTATGTAAACATGAAAGACGTAAAGTCTCCATCTTTCTTAAAGGCTGCATAATATTCCATGCTATACCACAATTTATTAATCCATTCATTGATCGATGGACACATGGGCTTTTTCCATGACTTAGCAATTATGAATTGGGCTACAATAAACATTCTGGTACAAATATCTTTGTTATAATGTGATTTTTGGTCTTCTGGGTATATACCTAGTAGAGGAATTATAGGATTGAATGGCATATCTATTTTTAGATCTCTAAGTGTTCTCCAAACATCTTTCCAAAAGGAATGTATTAATGTGCATTCCCACCAGCAGTGTAGAAGTGTTCCCTTTTCTCCACATCCACGCCAACATCTCTGGTCTTGGGATTTTGTGATATGGGCTAATCTTACTGGAGTTAGATGATATCTCAAAGTAGTTTTGGTTTGCATTTCTCTGATGATTAAGGATGATAAGCATTTTTTCATGTCTATAAGCCATGTGCCTGGCTTCTTCAGAGAAGTTTCTCTTCAAGTCCCTTGCCCAGCCTGCGATGGAATCACTTGTTCTTTTCTTGCTTATATGTTTGAGTTCTCTGTGGATTCTGGTTATTACACCTTTATCGGAGACATAACCTGCAAATATCTTCTCCCATTCTGAGGGCTGTTTGCTTGCTTTACTTACTGTGTTCTTGGCTGTGCAGAAGCTTTTTAGTTTGATCAGGTCCCAGTAGTGTATTTTTGAAGCTGCTTCAATTGCCTGTGGGGGTCCTCCTCATAAAATACTCACCCAGACCGATTTTTTCAAAAGTTTTCCCTGCACTCTCTTCTAGTATTTTTATAGTTTCACGTCTTAAGTTTAAATCTTTAATCCAGTGAGAGTCTATCTTAGTTAATGGTGAAAGGTGTGGCTCCAGTTTCAGTCTTCTACAGGTTGCCAGCCAGTTCACCCAGCACTATTTGTTAAATAGAGAATCTTTTCCCCACTGAATGTTTTTAATTGGCTTGTCAAAGATCAAATAACGGTAAGTAGCTGGGTTCGTCTCTTGGTTCTCTATTCTGTTCCATATATCTACCTCTCTGTTTTTGTGCCAGTACCATGCTGTTTTGATCACTATCAATTTATAGTATAGTCTGAGGTCTGTTAGCATGATTCCTCCAGCTTTGTTTTTTTTTTTTTTTTCTTCCCAGCTTTGTTTTTATTTCTGAGTAATGTCTTGGCTATTCAAGGTTTTTTTCTGATTCCATACAAAACAAAGTATTATTCTTTCAAGATATTTAAAGTATGACAGTGGAGCTTTAATAGGGATTGCATTAAAATTGTGTATTGCTTTGGGTAGTATGGACATTTTAACAATGTTGATTCTTCCCAGCCATGACCATGGTATGTTTTTCCATTTGTTGACATTTTCAGCTATTTGTTTTCTTAGAGTTTCATAGTTCTCTTCATAGAGTTCTTTCACGTCCTTTGTTAGATAAACTCCCAAATATTTCATCTTCTTTGGCACTAATGTGAATGGAATAGAGTCCTTAACCTTTTTTTCAGCTTGACTATTGTTGGTATATATAAAGACTACCATTGTATGAATGTTGATATTGTAACCTGAGATGCTGCTGTATTCCTTGATCACTTCTAAGAGTTTTGTAGTAGAATCCCTAGTGTTTTCCAGATATACAATCATATCATCTGTGAAGAGTGAAATTTTGATCTCTTTTGACCCTATATGGATACCCTTGATAGCCTTTTCTTCCCTAATTGCAATGGCTAAAACTTCCATTACAATGTTAAAGAGCAGTGGAGGCAATGGGCAACCTTGTTTGGTTCCTGATCTGAGTAGAAATGAGTTAAATTAACTCCATTCAATATGATATTGGCTGTGGGTTTGCTGTACATGGCCTCTATCAGTTTAAGAATTGTCCCTTCTATACCAATTTTCTTAAGTGTTCTGATCATGAAGAGATGCTGGATATTATCAAAAGCTTTTGCTGCATCAATTGAGAGAATCATATGGTCTTTTTTTTTTAATTTTTTATATGCTGAGTCATGCTGGGGTTCTGAAACTGTCTGCTATCTGAATTTCAGAATCTCTTGGAACGTCTGCAAAATTCTCTTTCTTAATTTCATGGAGAAGGGCCTCTGTGCCTAGCAAAGCTACTTCATCAGTTTCAGGGATTCCAATGAAGTGGATATAAGTCTTCTTCGAATTATCCCAGAGCTCTCTGAGAGAATGATCCATTTTTGCTTTCCATTTCTCTTCCACTTTGAGAATTTGGGAGTTTTCAAAAGCTTTGTTTTCAATGTCAGAAATACTTTCTTCCGCTTGCTCCACTCTGTTACTAAGGGCTTCTACTGTATTTTTCAGATCTTTGAGGACTGCAAATTCTTGCTTCAATGTGTCAAAATCTTGGTGATTTTGTCTTTGAATTCGTTGAATTCTGAGACAACGTTTGAATTTGTCCTTGAATTTCTAATTCCAACTTTTGAATTTCTTCTCGAATTCCTAATTCCAAATTTTCCTCCACTCTATTAATCTTGTTTGCAATCCAAATTCTAAATTCGATTTCTGACATCTCTGCTATCTGTTTATGAATGGGATCTTCAGTTACATCTGCCATATCTTTCCTTGGGGGTGTTGATCTACTCTGGTTATTCATGTTACCACAGTTTTTCTGCTGATTCCGCCCCATGATTATTTTAAACCATTTGACTTTTCCCCTGGAGCTTTGCCGAACACCCGTACAGTGCTACAGCCTGAGAAACTGGGGACCTGTTTGGTGTGGCGGGGGCTAAGTGGCTCTGTCTTGTTTTCAGCTGGTCTCTGTCCGACCCTAGAGAAACAGTTACTCTGGGTTGAAGTCTCAGCTGTCAAGAAATACCAGCGGTTAAGTCACCCTGCCCCTTACAGGTAACAATTGGAAAAGGAAAATCAAACCTTCCTAAAACCACACACCCAGGGCACCACTTGGATAGTCATTGGCTATTGGCTCAGTTCAAGAGGCCCAAATCAATTGTCTCAGTCAGTACCTGTATCAGGTGGAAGATTTTAAAAGGTCTCTGGCATCTAGATCAAAGGGGTCTGCTGACAACTCAAATGTGACTTGCTCCAGTGCTCTGTGAGGTCAGGAGGGCCCACCCAGCAAATAGATTAGTCTGGGAAGGTTGATGCACCTCTTTCAGACCCCACATTGCACCTCTGTCACACCCTGTCACTGATAACCCCGCATGGCTGTGACCCAGTTGCCTCCAATGAGCAGATACTCCAGGGGTTTTCACCTGCCTGAATCACAAGGAAATCTATGTCTCCTCAGCCAGGCCACTGCTCTCTGCCTCTATCTGGCAGGGGGAGGTGAGGCCTGACAGCCTCAGGGATTTGATGGAGGCTGAGGGGTCTTCACTCAGTTCCAGCCCTGCCCCTGATTGATGTTTCTGACAGAAAAGAACAACTTTGCAGAATTTGTTTCTGTCCCAGCTAAATTCCCCTGCAGAAGAGAAGCTGTTTTGAGTTCACAGAACCTGCACCTCAGACGCTGTCTTTGTTGCTGCAAAGGTTTGTATTTGCAGCACGGTTAGCTGTCAGTTCTAGCCTTCTGCCCTCCTTTGTCTAGGGTGATGATCCCCTGGGAGCCAGATGCGTTTTAGCTTCAGTAAAGCGGTCCTCTGGGTCAGCCCCACCCTGGGAGTCTGTGGCACTGCGCGTGCATTTTCTAGTCCCCGCACTCCACCCAGGTCGGTACCGCCTCAGGCAAATCCTTTACTCATGGGGCCTGCATTTCTGTCTGCTGGTGCTTGCCACCTGAGAATATGCCCAGCCTCCTCTGGTTGCCCAGAGAGACGGGGTGTGACTCCAGTATATCCAGGGGTGAGCCCTATTGTTGCCAAAAACAGCTGCTGCTCTGCACCTCGGGGTACTGCTGCTCCGATGTGGTTCCCTCTCAGCCGACTGTCCTCTCCTCACTCCCGTGCTGCAGAATCAGCACTGACCAGCTGCAGTCAAGGCCCTGTCCACGCCCCTTGAGAAAACACCCAAGAATCTGGACTCCTGGGGGACAGACCTCCCGACCTCAGAGTGAGAGTGGAGGGGAGTGCTGGGAGCTCAGAATTGCAGGTAGATAATATATACAGTTTTACACAGTTTTATACCTTTCAGGTGAGCGCCATGGCACCCTCGTAGGGGAAGTAAGTCCAGTTTTTAGAGGGTCTCTCCAGTGGAGTATAATGGGAGGACTTTTGAACTCTGCTCGTTTGTTTATGGGGTATTCAGTTCTCATGGGGGAGGGGACTCCCATGCTTGGTGATGGATTTTGTACCTTTTGTTTGTATCCTTGGGGTCACAGCTTGCCTCGGCAGGGTTGATGTGCATTCTTTAACCTTCTCTCTTGGCACAGCTCTAATCCACCAGGTTACTTGCTAAATTTCTGTCCTTTAACTCTCCTTCTGGACAGGAGCCTCTGTGGAAAGCTGGTTTCATTCAGCCATCTTGTCTCCTCCCCCCCAGTGGTTGTATTTGGATGTTTTTGTATCTGACTTTGTTGTTCTGTTCCTTTGGTCTATAACTCTATTTTTTGTGCTGTTTGGTTATGATAGCCTTGTAATACTCATAAAGTGATGCTTCCAGACGTATTTCTTTTGTTTATGATTATCTTGCCTATTCAGGCTCTTTACTGGTTCCAAATGAAACATAGAGTTATTTTTTTTCTGGGTCTGTGAAATATAATGTTGTATTTTGATGAGATTTGCATTGAATATATAAATTACTTTGGATAATATGGATATTTTAACAACATTTATTCTACCAATCCATGAGCATGCTATGTTCATATCCCCTGTAATCTCTTTTCTTAGTGTTTCATAGTTCCCTTTGTAAAGACATTTCACCTCCTTAGTTAACTATAATTCTAGGTATATATATATATGTATATATTTTTTTTTTTTTGTAGCTATCGTGTATGGTATTGAGTCTTTGATTTTACTTTCAGATGACTGTTATTGGTGTATAGGAATGCTACTTATTTGCATATACTGTTTTTATACCCTGAGACTTTGCTGAATTCTTTTATATCAATTCCAGGAGTCTTTTATATCAATTCCAGGAGTCTTTTAGTGAAATCTTTGGGGTTTCCCAGGTATATCATCAGCAAAAACTGATATTTCGACCTCTTCATTCTTAATTTGGATAAATTTACTTTATTTCTCTTGCCTGATTGACCTGGCCAGGACTTCAGCACTATGTTGAATAGAAGTAGTGAAAATGGGCATGCTGGTGTTGTTTCAGTTCTTAGTGGGAACATTTGTGGCTTTTCCCCAGTCAGTATGATATTGGCTGTGGGTTTCACATGTTTCACTTGTATAATTTAGGGGTATATTCTTTCTATACCTAATTTGTTGAGTTTTTTATTTTTTCCACAAAAGGGTGCTGAATCTTATCAAATACTTTTTTTGCATCTATTGAGATGATAATATGATCTTTATTTTTGCTTCTATTTATGTGGTGAGTCACATTTATTGACAGAACAAATAGGCAACCTACAGAAAGGGTAAAAATATTCACAAGTTATACATCCAAATAACCAGAATGTACAAAGAACTCAGGCAAATCAGCAAGAATAAAATCAAACAGTGCCATCAAGGAGTAGGCAAAATACATGAAGAGAAACTTTTCAAAAGAAGATAAATAGCCAACAAATATATTAAATAATGTTCAACATCACTAATCATCATGTAATAAGATAACACCTTATCCCTGATATATTGGCTTTTATTAAAAAGTCCAAAAATAATAGATGCTAGTGTAGATGGAGAGAGAAAAGAACACTTTTACAATGTTGGTGGGACTGCAAATTAGTACAACCTCTATGGAAAAGAGTATGAAAATACTAAAAAAAACAAAATTAGAGCTGGCATTTCCTGATCCAAGAATCTCACTATTGGGTATTTACTCAAAGGAAAAGGAGTTATTTTATCAAAAGACACTGTACTCAAACAGTTATGCAGCACAATTCAGAACTGCAAGGATGTGGAATCAGACTATGTGGCCATTAATTCATGAATGGATTAACAAATGTGGTGTGTGTGTGTGTGTGTGTGTGTGTGTGTGTGTGTGTGTGTGTGTCATGGAATACCACTCGGCCATGAAGAAGGATGACTTAATGCCTTTTTCAACAATTTGAGTGGAACTGAAAACAATTATACTAAATGAACTATCTAAATAATGGAAAAATAAACACCACATGTACTCACCATTAAACTGAGACTAACTTAAGAGCACACATGTGCTTAAAGGAAAGTAAAACATAATAGAAATCAGGCAAGGGGGAAAGGATGGGCAAAAATCCATCTAATGGGTCCAGTGAGCACTGTCTGGGTGATGGGCCCTCTTATAACCATGATTTAAGCATTATAAAAGTTATCCATTTAACCAAAAGTATTTGTACCCCCATAATACTTTGAAATAAAAAAGAAAAAAGAACCTAAGAAGAAAAGAAAAAATTGACAAATTCTAACGTTTATTCATGACAAAATTTCTCAAACTTGGAATAAAGGGGTACTCAACTTAAACAAAGAATCTACACAGAAAATAGAGCCATGATCTTATTTGATGATAAAAAAATGAAATGTATTTTCCTTTAAGATCAGGAAGAGGGAAGGATATCCTCTTTCACCCCTATATTCAACATTGTATTGGAAAACTTAGTACAGTAAGTCATCTAAAGAGTGAAATACAGATTGGGATTGGAAAAATAAAACTGCCTTCGTTCTCAGATGAAATGACTTTCTATGTAGAAAATTAAAAAAAAAAAACAAACAATAAACCCCTGGAACTATAATAATATTAATAGTTGTAGGTTCTCGAAGCTACTAATTATTCCACTCTCTTTGATTTTTCTGTGTCAGTTGTTTCTGGACTTATAATGACTCTTGTGTCTGCAGCTGTATTCCACTTGTTACACGGAACTGTGGTAAGGTGATTAAAGGTAGAGCAGGGGAAGTAACCTTTTATCTTGTGATTAAACTCAGGTTTTTAGTTTTATTTTTTTCCACGTTAGGTGAACTAGAAAGCCTAGAAGAGGCTGGTATTGGTGAAATGCCTTTTTCTCACTTGTTATACAGCCTTGATAAAGTCTTTTCTTCTGGAGCATAGAGCTCTGTTACTGCACATGCTCTTAGATTATTTCAGAATAGTTACATTTCCTCTACTGTTGTCAGAGCCGGAAGGTCATCTTTCTCGGCTGTCCCACTGTGAGAAATTAGGGGAGGGAACGTTCTTAGAGGTAAATCCCACAAACACGTTTGGGCTTTTCTGAGAGTTCATCTCCCAGGGTTCTCTCACTTTCACGTGAATCCATAGTCAGATTTTGTATTTAATTAAAATTACCATTAAATATCCTATCAGTTTCTGGCTCCAGTAGTTTCTGTTCTGCATTCATCTCTCTCTCCAGATGTCACAGTGTCTTTTTGCCCTAGCCACTCAAATTGGGTTCAATAACAGTCTCTGGTTTTCAGTTTATTCATCTTTTTGTTGTTGTTAGAGGGCAAGAGTGATGATTCCCAGAGTGTTTTTTATACGTCAGCACTGAAGCCAGAAATTCTATAGTATGATTATTCCCATCTTTTAGCATACTTTGATATATTCCACTTTAGAAGTACATTTCCCCTATATTTTTACAGATCTTCACAGTGGAAGAAAAAATGAAGTTATAGAGACAAATGTACATTTGAATTTTTTGAACCTACATAATATTCTCTAGCCTAAGGGAATGAATAGGTCAGTGTATCAATACCACATCTTATAACGGAAACATTTGAGGGAAATTTGTATCCTTTTGAATGTGTTGCTATTAACAGACTTGATAAACATTCTTTGGTGGAATACTGTTGTGCATGGTGAATTCTTCAATATGATATTTCCAGTTACAAAGTGACTGGCAAAGTACACGTCAAATGGCGACTCCCCCCACAGTGAATGAACACTGACTTAGTGCACTACATGTCGGCATCTTATCAAGGGACTTCAATTCTTTTATAAACACTTCTTGCATTGCATTTTTTTAATTTTTTTTTATTTTTTAATTTTTTTTTTTTTTTTGTAGAGACAGAGTTTCACTTTATGGCCCTCGGTAGAGTGCCATGGCGTCACACAGCTCACAGCAACCTCCAACTCCTGGGCTTAGGCGATTCTCCTGCCTCAGCCTCCCGAGTAGCTGGGACTTGCATTGCATTTTTAAAAGAGATTCCATCATAAGGAAAAACCTGGATTTGATTCTCCCAAATTACTCTATCGAATCTAATTGGGCAAGTGTTAGTCTTGGTTAATTTAAGCTTGAAACTCTGTAATAATTATTCCTGGCATTTTGGATGGGCTGAAACCACTAATGTTACAGTTGATCATGTGAAACCTCTTTCTGTCCCCAAAAGCTATATGACACATAATTATTTTAAGTGTTTAAAATTTAAATTACTGTTATTTTAGAATTTTATGAAACTCCTTGTGATAATTAGAGATATGTCAAGAGCAAAATGATTTCCTATCTAACTCTGGGAACTGAATGAGACAAGCAGGTAAGGCTAAATGACAGCGCCTCATTTCTCTGCTTCTGCAAATTTCCTGAATATATCCTTTGTGCATCTTGGAGGTAGGCTTCGGCAATGTCAAACTAAAGTTTGTATGTAATGTTTGTACACGAAATTGGACTTTCACAGGGAAAGAAAAAACAGAGAGAGGGAATTTTGAGATCCAAACTATCGGAAAACTTGCTCCGCATATAAATGATCTCAGATACCCAGATTTTGATCCTTATCTATCATTTACCAGTGTGACTTTGGGTAACTTAATTAGCCTGTGCCATTTTGAAATTGAGAGACCACATCACTTCATGATTTTTCTAAGAGCTGGATTAATATGTACACATAAATTGATGTGCACAGATTATGAAACTGTTCATACATATAGGTGTTTTCTAATGTTATGGTTTTTATGTAATAATTCACAAAACATACTCTCAAACACATATCATAACTTATTTACAAAGAGTTCCATAGAAAAGAATTGTATTCCATGTTAAAAAATAACTTCAATAAAGCAATTTTATTTTAGGATGTGTCAAAACAAATATTGCAAATCACTACATGGACAACAAAATCAGTTTTATAATTTATTCCTTTCACTCTTCTATACACAGTGATCTTTATTTTTTACTTTTCGTTTACTTTACGACCCACTTACTTTGAATGTATGATACATCCTGATATTTTATTTGATAAAAATTAAAATATCCAGCAATTAAAATGAGTCATATTCCCTCTGATATTTTTGCATTTTTATTTAGTAGGCAGACTCAAATTACGAATCTAATTAAATTTTTCCTACAATACCATTCAAACCACATAGCAGGAAAGGTAAACCCATCAGATGATGTTAGATAAGTTAGCTATCATGAGACCTAGATTAGAAATGGCTTTTTATTCTATGTTGTTGTATCAGAGTAATGTTCAATGTGCATTGGATTTAAGATATAATTTTATCTTGTAGGGTTTTTAAGTTTCCACTTTCCATATATATCTTCTCCTTAATCAGGTGTATTTTTCATCTACTCACTTTAGAGGATCTGGAATGTTTGTTACTGGTTTTTTCAGTCTTCTAGTAAGGTATCTAAAATGAAGAATAAAACAGAAGTTTTGTCCAGTGACTTAGACTCTTGTGGGTGAGCTATTGTCTTCTGTCAATACTTATTGAAAAACAATACACTGATTAGGAAATGAATGCTAATTTTCTTTCCCATTGCAGGTTGGTAACAAATTTGGTTTTATTGTTTTTCTGTCATCCTTTGAGAAAGATAACTTTTGTGATCATTCGTGTAATAAAATCATCAGGCTTCCTTAATAATGGTAAATCTGCTTGGGAAGGCAATGCATTCTTATGTTTTCATATTTTGAAAGATGATAAATCAGGAACATGATAGCTTGAAATAACAAAACTGCATATGCTGGAAGCTTATTCATGGAATTCTTGCTTCATAGTGCAGTTAATATACATCCCCAACTGGTAATAAGGCACTCTTGATTAAGGATAGATCTATTTGATGACTTGTGAGGAAGAGAATATATATAGGCTATTTCTGACCACAAAGGATCTCTGTAAGATGTTTTTAAGGAAGTATACAGGCCATAGGAAAGAAAGTACATAGATCATTGGTTGCTAACCTGGATGCCAGCCAGAATGAATGTGAAATCATCTGGGGTGTTTATAATACTAAAGTTAGAGATCTACTTAAAAAGATTCCTTTGATCAGATCTGAATCAGATTTGGAACTGGGATTTTAAAAATTATTCTTATACATAGCCAGTAAGTAAGGAAAACCAGTGGATTGGAAATCTAATCTTTATATGTTGGATATGGCCCTTTAGATTGATTTCTCTGACTTTGAATTCAGAACTGAAGAATTTTATTCCCTAGCAGCATTCTTTGAAAGATGCTATGGTTTGAGTGTTTGTTCCCTTCCAAACACATGTTGAAATTTAATTGCCATTTAAGTGTATTAAGATGTGGGGCTTTTCAGCGGTGACTGGGCCAGAAGAGCTTTGTCCTCACCAAGGTTTAATGTCAATACCACAGGAGTGGGTTTGTTATCATGGAAGCAGTTTCCTTATAAAAGAACAAGTTCCACCTCTCCCTCTTGCTTTCTCACAGCCTCTGTTTTTCTACTATGCCATGACTTCCACCATGTTATGACAGCAAGCAAACCCTTGCAGGATGCTGGACTTCTGATCTCAGACTTCTCGGCCTCTAGGATGGTAAGAAATACATTTGTGTTCATTATAAGTTACCCAGCTTGTGGTATTCTGTTATAGCAGCACAAAACAGACTAAGACAATAGAGAACAGTAACAAAGAACAATGCTGAAACTGCTTATTACCCTAATATAAAGGCTGAAGTTTGTTTTTTCTCTCCATGAGCCCAGCTTTATTTTTGAAGCAGAAAAATTTCTGTAGTTAACCCTATTATTAACAGCCACTGTGATTTGCTGACAGAGTCTAACACTTGCTGGGTCAAATGGTGTTTGAAGAAGACTTTTTCATTTATTTTTTCTGCTTGAACTCTTCATGATGAATTTAATGTACCAAATGGAAATAAAATACCATGTGCTCTGACTGATGAATCATTTCACTATGCATTTCTCGTAGTGATCCTTTTTAAAAAAGTTATGAAGCATTTTCTTAATCATAGAGCTTTTAGAAGTTAAAAATCAAATATTTTCTTTGAACATTAATTTATTAAAGCAGTTAATATATGCACCTATATTCCTGAACTTATATATTTATTTCTAAATAATGCATACTATTTAATTTATTTGTAACTTAATCTTAGTTCCCAGAGTATGTAAGTGTTATACAGGTGATACACATATATACTATGAAATCTTTAATTCTCTGATAGGAGTAATTATGCAAACTAATTGTGCAGTGTCTTATTGGTTCACTTTTTTCTTTGAGTTGTATTTATAAGTTAATTTTATAACCACTGATAAAATATTGGCAGAAGTAAGACTATTTCTAATGATTTTATTTCTATTTCAAAACCCCCCCAAACCATCAAATATATTTACAAAAATTGTGACATATTTTAAATATGTATTTGTAAATTTATATTTAAAAATTAAAAGCTATGGGGCGGCGCCTGTGGCTCAGTCGGTAAGGCTCCGGCCCCATATAAGGAGGGTGGCAGGTTCAAACCCGACCCCGGCCAAACTGCAACCAAAAAATAGCCGGGCGTTGTGGCAGGCGCCTGTAGTCCCAGCCACTCGGGAGGCTGAGGCAAGAGAATGGCTTAAGCCCAGGAGTTGGAGGTTGCTGTGAGCTGTGTGAGGCCACGGCACTCTACCGAGGGCCATAAAGTGAGACTCTGTCTCTACAAAAAAAAAAAAAAATTAAAAGCTATGCAATCTAATTGTGCTATCCATAAAGTAGTTATGAAATTTGTGAAAAAGTCAATCTTTGGCTTCTCTCCATTACACTGGAAGAAGAAGAGTTGTAGAGTTGTCCTGGGCCCCATATTAAATACATAAAAACTAGCACAAACTGATGAGGAAAAAAAAAAAAAAGTCAGTGTGTAATTTCCATGATATCCTCCACCAGAGATAAGTGAAAACATCCTCACGTAATCTTCACGTGGCCTGCAGGCAGTGGATTGGACATTTGGACATACTATAACAGATCCAATTTTGAATTAATATTTTAATATCAGTTTAAAATATTTTTTTCAAAGTTTAACTGCATACATTTTTTGGAGGTAGTATCAAACTTAAGTTGATGGCATAAAATAATAGGAGGCACAGAACTCATAACTCTTTTACCTCACAACTTCAAACCCAGAATATGCCTTGCATTTAAACATCAAAATCAGCTCAGTTGTCCATATTTTTGTAAGTGGTTCTATGATGGGCTTTCCTGAACTGTACACTAGCAATAAAAAATATATTGTAGTCTTTTGGAAATATAATATAATTCACTCTACTCCTCTGTTCTTTGAAAATGTGGGGGGAAATTTTTTCAGAAGCCTAAAGATATATAATGTAATCAGTACATAGAAAGACTTAATGTAAGAAATTATGTTTGGACGTATGTTCATGACTTACTCTACCAAGTATCCCTTTCTCAAATGTCTTACTATTTTTGTTGTGTGTATAGCCCACTTTTGTAATGCCTGTCCCTTTTATTTTGTAATATATGTGCTTTATATTCTTATCTAAATTTTAAATTACTACGGCTGCTGAAAGATCTTGCTGCAGTTGTTTTAAGCTCTACAGGTTCTAATAATAAAGGACAATAATATGTTTTTGAGATGTGGCATCTCCATTGGCCCTTTTTGTGTCACTTAATTTTTAGTCACTGTGGTCAAATCTTTTACTATACCATGTCAATAGGGACCTTACTATATCGTTACTTGCTACAGCCTTTGAGTGGTTATTGCTAAATAACCTTTGGCTGGACAGGCTACATGTTTTTCCCATCTTTCCTTGTAATCCACAGGATGAGCTTATACAACCCTATTTTTATTAGATTCAATTGTAAGAGATAAACCCATGGGAGATTGGGCAACTAAATCTGGCATTCATTTAAGCACAGGAATTTAATCTTATTCTACATTGCAATTACATGCATACTTTTTTATGATAAGCAACAGTATTTTCTAGAATGATACTGTCCATAAACCAATGGAGCCATTTAACATGTCACATTTCACTTGATATGTGTTTTAAGTGTAAAATGAACAGTAGATTTTGAAGACAATTTAAAAAAAGTTTGAAAACATTTTTATTTTAATTTCATGTCACAATTGTAATATGTGGAATATGTTGAGTTAAATTAAGTATATTATTAACATTAATTTCAATTTTTTCTTTTTAAATTTTCAGTGTGGCTCATTTATAAAATAAATTCCATTATATTCAATGGACAGTGGTGTTCTAGCACGATAATATGCATGAGATACTTAAAAACATAAATAAACATAAATATGTGTATCATTTTTATTAAATCTTATACATTTATTTTCAACACTAAAGTGAGTCAATAGTAGATATTAATATATTCATTCCATAAAACATCTGGGTTTTAAGTGTTAACAGTAGGTCCTTTATATATCAATATTAAATTTCTGCCAGTGCAAAATGGTCAGGAGGTTAGATCAATTCAATCTCAGTGTCATCTGTGAATTATTCATTCTTCTGTGCCCACATTTCAATCTTACAGCCCTCCCAGCTCCCAAGGTTCAAGCATTCATGATCTCTTAGATAATATTGCACAATCTTCTAAATTATCTCTTTCTTCCAATATTTTCTCAATCGACTGTGTTCCAAACATCTGTAAGATTTTTTAAAACAAAATATAGATCTGATTATGATTAATAAACAAACATAATTTATAATAGCCTCCAAATAAAGTACAAATTCCATCCTATTTTCAAATACGTCATTCTTTCCCTTTCCAACTTCTCTGTTGTCACATGCCACACATGGGTACAACTAAGTTGAAATATTTGCAAGAAAAACTTTGTGATTAAAAAAACTTGGTTTTAAATTTGCTTTGGTGTTTGAGGTATGACCCATCACTTAAGTCTCTCCACGACTTCGGGAAGATTACTTTAAGTCCATAAAATAAAGATTGTAATATGAACTGACACACGGTGATATTGTAAAATGCATAGTGTATTCAAAGGAATCCAAACTTTAGGCTTCTCTGTGCCACACTGGAATAAAAGTTGTCTTGGATCACACATTAAATACACAAACAATAATGAAAGCTGATGAGCAGATACAAAACATTTGTGAATAAATTTCAAGATATTCGTCACCACAGATAAGCAAAAAGTCCTCAAAAAATCAACAGGCGGCCTACTGGCCACAGGTTCGACGCTCATGTATACTTTCTTATTGCTTAATATGTGTTAGCTTTTATGTTATTAACCGAACTGAGTCCCCCCCCCCAAAAAATGATACATTTAAGTTCTAACCCTCAGCACTTCAGAATATGATCTTATTTGTAAATAGAGTGGTTATGTTACATATGTAGTTAGTTAAGAGAAGTTCCTTATACTACAGTAAGATGTGACTTCAATCCAATGTGAATGGTGTTTTTGTAAGAAGACAGAGAGACAGAGATAATGTCATGTGAAGGCACAGATTAAATCCATGAAACGCTAAAGATTACCTGAGCTGTCACCAGGAGATTGGCAGATAACCCTCAGAAAGTGCAAACTCCCTGTACTGACACCTTGATTTCAGACTTCTAGATTCCAGAAAATGTGAGAATAAATGTCTGTTGTTTTAAGCCACCCATTCTGTGGTACTTTATCACAGCCAGAGGACATGGGTCATTTTATCTCAGGTTTTATTGCTAATATTCTTTTATTTTAGTTCCTTTGCTCCCGCTGGACTAGCTGTGTTTTTTAGTGACTAACTCCTATTTCTGCTTTAAGCTTAATTCTCTAATATACATGTGTCTGTATCTTTATCCTACACTCCATGTTCTTAGCTGCTAATTCATATATATTTATATTACATTCCTTACCATAATTTGATATTATTGTTTCCTTATGAAGATTCTCCTTTACTGGCATGTGAACTCCAAATATCTAGAATTTATCTTCTGGCTTTGGATTCCTTGTTTCTATTGTGTACCTCACAGTGCCTTGCCCATAGAAGAATGTCTTAGAAAGTATTTGAATTAGAAAGTTTCATTGTTTATTTTAGTAACTGTGACTATAACTAAATTATCATTTCTATAATTTCCTTGTAATACTAATTCTAAAATTTATAAATATTTAAAACTTATAATAAAACATGTTTAACACATATGCTAACTAAATTTATTTTTCTATAATGACCTGCAATTTGTGAGACTAGAAGCTAGACATATATATATTTTTTTTTCTTTTTTTTTGAGACAGAGTCTCAAGCTGTTGCCCTGGGTAGAGTGCCATGGGGTCACAGCTCACAACAATCTCAAACACTTGGGCTTAAGCGATTCTCTTGCCTAAGCCTTCCAAGTAGCTGTGACTACAGGTACATGCCACAACGCCCGGCTATATTTTGGTTGTAGTTGTCACTGCTGTTTGGTGGGCCCAGGCTGGATTCAAACCCGCCAGCTCCAGTGTATGTGTCTGGCGCCGTAGCCACTTGAGCTATAGGCTCCAAGCTGAAACCAGACATATTAAGTCATTAAAATTTTCACATTAAATGATTTTTTTGTCAGAATATTTATTTTCAAATTATAAAATGTCAAATTCCTAATGATTTCCCTCTTAAATATATACATATTGCTACTCTTCTTGATAATTTGACACTTTTAGCCTAATATAAGGCCTTCTTTGTCTACTGTGACAATTTGATTTAATGTCTATTTTGTGTGAGGTATGGAGAGCTACCCTTGCTCTTTTTTACTTACAGTTTGCGTAGAATATCTTTCTCCATCCCTTCATTTTCACCTTATGTGTGTCCTTAAAGCGAAAATGAGTCTCTTGTAGGCAGGCTGAAGATAACTGGACTTTGGATGTTTGTTGAGATTTTTTTTAGGGGAGAGCACGAACGCAGTCCCCCACTACCACAAATTATGCAGTCGAGTTTCCCACATTTGGGGAAATCGCAGGGGCCAGAACATCCGGAGGGCAATGGATAAACCTCTCCCTAGGAAAACCACCTTCGGGATCATGGTATCTCCCCTGACAGGTAAGTATTTTTTGTTTAGTTCTTTGTTTGTTTGTTTTAATACATTTAGTAACTCTGTCTTTTTTACTAGAGAATATATTACATTATATTTGAAATAATTATTGATAGCTAAGGGCTTATCCTGCTATTTTACAGCTGATTTTTCTGCTATATTGTAGTTCTTGGTTTCTGTCTCCCTTTGTGACATGATTCTTTTATCTTTTGCATCCCTACTACAAGTATTTTGTTCTATATGTTGTTATTGTAAGCCTTAAATCACCATCTTTTAGTTATAAAAATTGATGACAACTGAAGCTGGTAAACTACTTTGATTCCATAAAAATACTCTACATTTTAACTTCTCTTCCCCACGTTTCTTAACGTATCAATGTCACCATTTATTTTAAAAAATATAATTGTGTATCTGCTAACAAATTATTGTACATAAAGTAGTTATTTTTAATATTTTATCCTTTTAATATTAGAGCTATAATTGATTTATTCACTATCATTACAGTATTAGCATATTCTGAATTTGACTACATTATTATTTTTATAGTTAGTTTCACACTTTCATATACAGGACAGTTCTATGGGTGGTTTGGACTAACCCAGTTCTTCCCCTCCCAACATTTGTTCATCTCTAGTTATCAGAATAACTGTGGAATGCACTGGGGTGGTAATATCCTTATATAGGAAGCAGCTGCCTGAAATAGCCCAGTCCTTTTCTGTGCCCTTCTGTGCCCCTCCTAGAGACTGTAACAACTTTAGTCAGGGCAGAACTGTCTAGAAAAGTCTGGGCTTTGCTTTTCTCTCCCTAGGAACAGGGTGTTCTTCAAAGCTGTTCCCAGAAAAATCCTTGAGGTAAATAATCGAGAACAGGCTGCCTTCTGGTTCTGTCAGCTAAGTACAAATGAGGCACGTGATGCGGTGCTCTATCCTTCCAGGCAGCTTTCTTGCACATTATTGTTCTGAGGTCTTAATAGAGTCAGAAGAGTGGAGTTCAGGGAGCTGAGAGAAAGAGGATTAGCTGAGAAATGTTTAAAGATCACTTTGTCTAGTCTTTGGTCTAGGCAAAGATGTCATGACTAAGAGCTAAAAAGCAACAAAAACACAAATACACAAATGGGAGTGTATTGAACTGAACAGATTTTTCACAGCAAAGGAGCCAATAAACATAGTGAGGCATATGTGGAAGGGGCAAAAATGTTAACAAACTATTCATCCAATAAGGGACAAATGCCCAAAATCTACAGGGAACTCAAACAGTAATTTAAAAGGAATCCCAAATAATCCTGTTAAAAAAATGAACATACATGCCCCCAAAGTATATGAAAAAGCGTACAATGTCCCTAATCCACATGGAAATGCAAATCAGGCCCCAATGAAATATCATCTTATATCATATTACCTCAGTTAGAGTGACTATTGTCAAAAGATTAAAAATAAAAAAGGATGGCAAGCAGGTGGAGAAAAGGGAACACTTTACAAGAGTGTAAATTAGTATAGAAATCATGAAAAATAGTATAGAGTTTTCTCAAAAAACTAAAAGTAGAACTATAATATGGTTCCACAATTCCATACATGTGTTTATTCAAAGGAAAATAAATCAAAATGACAAAAATTACCTACACCCCCATGTTTATTGAAACACTATTCATAGTAGCCAAGATAGGATATTAACCTAATCAACCAATGTGACCATGAACCAATGAAAGCACATAGAAAATGTGATACACACACACATGAGCGCGCACACACACACATACACACACACAGAGTGGAATACTATTTGTCCATAAAAAAGAAAAAAAATGAAATGTTATTCTTTGTAGCAATATGAATAGAATGTTTTCACTTAACATTATTTCATTATGTTAAGTGAAATAATCCAAACACAGGAAGGCAAACAATTGCTTGTTCTCCTTCATAGGTGGGAGCTAAAAAAACTGGTCTCATGAAGGTAAAGAGTAAAATCAGAGTTACCAGAGGATGAGAAGGGGTGTGTGTGTGTGTGTGTGTGTGTGTGTGGTGTGTGTGTGTGTGAGAGAGAGAGAGAAGAGTATGAAGAGAGATTTATTGATGAATACAAATATACAGTTAAAAGGAATAGTTGTGATGTCTGATAGAAGAATAGCATGACTATAAGTAATGAGAATATATTATAGATTTCAAAATAGTTGGATAAGAAAATTTTAAATGTTTCCAACACAAGAAAATGAAAAATATTTGATGTGATATATATTTAATTAATCTGATATGATATCACAAGTCACATACATGCATCAAACTATCACATGTGCCTCATAAATATGTACAAATATGCATTATTACTAATTTTTTTTTTTTGCAGTTTTTGGCCAGGGCAGAGTTTGAACCTACCACCTCAGGTATATGGGGCTGGCACCCTACTCCTTTGAGCTGCTCCAAATATGCATTATTAAAAAATTAAAAACAAAAAAAGTAAAAACATACAAAAATAAAAATATATTTATTTTACATTTTAAATGCATTGGATTATTTCAAACAGACAATTGCCCACTTCTTATTTAATAAAAACATCACTCTTGCTTATGTGTAGAAGAATAGATTGTAAGGAGGAAATTTAAAATCAGAAAAACTTCTCTTTAGGCTGCTTCCAGCCAGAAACAAGGGCTTAAAATGAAATTGTGTCTATAGTTTTCTTCTTGATAGAAAAAAAGAGTGTATTTGAAGAAAATGTTAAGCAAATGATATGTATAGATTATGTATGAAGGGGTTTATATGTCTTCCTCATTTTTGGATTGAATGACTGGATGAAATGCCACATCATTTACTATGTTAGAGAGAGTATAAGAGAAGAAGTCTTGGGTTACTATTAGGGGGGTGAGAGAAGGAGATGATGGAATCAATTAGGAATTGGATTTGAGTTAACCTGATAAACATCTAAGTAAAAATTGCTTGATGAAAGGAAAGACAGACTTCCAAGGGAGTGAGTGAAGAATAATGGTGAAGTTGGCACTGAATAGGAAAAATATGTTATGAAGAAAATCAAAAAGAATCCTGGATGTAAGGATGCCCTGGAAAATAAGAGAAGAGAGAGTTTGAGAAGAAAACTGTAGGTAAGAGTTTCAGAGAGGATAAGAAAGGATTAGAAAATTTTCAGCAGAATAGAGCAATAATAGTATTCGTTATTGGCCTTGTTGTAAATGCCCTTACCCATAGAGGGTAAGGACACTTCTTTCACACAGAGAAGTGTGAAAACGGAATAATATTTAGTTTATATTGTTATTTGCAGAGACAAAGTTGCGATAGACATTTTCTTACTTAGGTTGCACAGACAGATACTTGAGTGTGGTTAGTTACATAGATTGGGTTGGGGCATTGGATGGAAGAGATGACTAGAACAACTACTGAGGGTAGCAAACTCTCCTGAATCACCTGCTAATAAGAGCAGTAAAAATCCTCCCCAAACTATTAAAAAATATTTGCTCGTATTTTTATCATATTTTATACTTATCATATTTTCTACTATGTTCTTTAGTCATTGTTATTGGTAAGAATATGACACTAAACATGTTAAAATTATAACATTAAAATTAAATATAATTTGTCATCTTCTGTATATACTAAATTATAGTTCACACATTTCATGAAAAATTATCTCAAAAAGAAAGACCATTTTTATATAGTTCTGATTCTGAAGACATGCTGTTTTATTAATTATTATACAAGGAAATGTTAGGTTAGATGATTACGTTCAATTAAGTATAATGAATATAATTAATGTAGTTGCTGTTTTAGGTTCTTGAGTTAATAGTGCTATTATATGCTGCTGTTTTTGTTGTAGTAATGGTTATTACTATAATAGAATACCAAACTTTGAAATGATAGGAAAATGGAAAGTTTATTACTCTTTAATAGCAAGTTTATATACATATATAAGTATATATTAGAGCAGTTTATAACTTCAACACATGCAATGATAGGTTTACATTATACTAACTACTTGTCATAACATTTCTTTCATGTCTATTTAGAAAGAGTGGTTTTAAAATTGAAATACAGGTATCAAATTATACTGGGAAATTGAGTATATAGCCTTTTAATGATGAAAATAAGAAAATATCAATTTAATTAATTTACAAATTTTTTAAGCATTTTTATCATGTCAAATATTTTAAATATGGTAATTTTTGCTTATTAAGTGCTTGGCTATGTTACTTTTATGTCTAAATAATTTCCATTATATTAACCATTAATAACAATGCATAAGAAAATTTTAATAATAATTATAATTTGTTTCCCTATATACTTCTTCTACAGGCAATGTTAATGAATATTTAAATACTGATAAATGAAACTCCTCCTTATAGCTTTAAGCAGTGTTGTAAAAAGCTTATGATCTATATTTCTTGAATTACTAATTGTATAAAGACCATAATTAAATAAAACATTTTCACATAATTTAGAAATCTATTATTGATTTTTAGGTATACTTGTATTATATTACATTGGTGAATGTAGATAAATTCTAATAAAAAAATTTGGCATATATTTAGTAATTATAGATGTATACATGGAAATATGTACACTTTCATGCATTTTATTATCTGTCATCTTAATCATGTAATCCTGCAATTCATTTTTCTTCTGCCATGTCAGTTAACTACAACTCCCTACTCATAAATATTTTGAAACAAAAAATATTCAATAAATATTTACTTACTTAAATAATTCATTGTAGTCAAGGTATACGTAATAGTAAACTATTGGTATTTTTCACCCACGAATGCATTTTCTTCATGTTTGAAGTTTGTAAGTGGTATCTTAGATTCCAATTTCACAACTTACTTTCTAAAAATTAGAGAAAGATGACTTTCCTCTGTGTTGGGTATTGTAAATGAGTCTGGAGTTCTAGTTGGTAAACCATATATAGCTTTTTCCTGTTGGAAATAAGATGCTATTTCTGATGGTTTTCTTTCAGCAAAAATAGTATCATACTAAAATAAAGTTGAGATATATTAATGCAAAAGACTTTTGGCATGGTCAAAGTATAAAGACATTTGGAAACACTGAAAAATACTTAACGTCTCTTGTTCTCAATATGCTTTCATATCAGATAAAAAAAATTGGAACAAATTTGTGTTTTGTAGACGATACTCTTATAAACCTTTCAGGAAGAATTGCTACATACAGTGTGAAAAAACAGAGGTGCCATTGGCAACCTAATGTGATCACGTGACCTTTGTTCTACGTGTATCCCAAAGAGGGGTGGACAACAGGAACAAATGGTAAGCTTCTGAATCCCCACTTTAACAGGTTCAATCAGAGCAGTTCTATTTTTTAAATTTTATGGAAATTACTTATTCTTTCAATTTAGTTACTGAGACCTATCTATGCCCTTTTGTGTATGTGTGTGTCTATGTGTGTGTTTCTGAAAAGGATTAAAATTATTAATTTAATTTTTTATTGTTTCATACTATTAAGGTTCTTTTAATTGGTTTTGGAAAGCTACATTTATTAGAAACTTCTCACTTTTCCTATTCAAAATTTCTTCAGCAAAAGTTCATTTTAGTTTTTTCCTATTTTTTATATCTGTGGCATTTGTAGCTCTATTTGTATTTTAATTAATAATAGTGTGTATTTGTATGTTCTTTTTAGATTCTTGATTGATGTATTGGTGCTGTTAGAGTTTTGTCGAATTTATTAGATTTTTAAAATTCAACTTTTTTATCTTGTTAAACACAAACATCCTTACACAAGTTGAAAATTTAACTTACTTTATTTGAGCAAAGCAAAACAAAACAAAGCAAAAAACAAACAAACAAAAAATAATAATTTGCAAATTGGGCAGTCCTTTGAACAAAAGTAGATTCAGGGAACTCCAACTAATTACATGACCTGACAGCACTTATAGAAAATGGAAGCTGCAGTATGGAGACAACTTAATTGGCTACAGCTTAATTGATTAATTGATTGTAGAGCCTTTTTCAATTAACTAAAGCTCAACTACTATAGTTTAGCTCCATATTGATTTGATCTTTTAGTCTCAGCATAGGAGCCAAGTACAAATCAATGCTCTTTCATAAACTTAACTCATTTTACTGGACCTCTTCAATTTATCTTTATAGGTTTGATTCTCTTACTATTTGTTTCAGCTAATTCCTATTCATAGCTTTTTTCTTATGTATTTTGTAATTTTTGATTGCAAGTTTGTCATTGTTTAACTCCATCTGGGGTGATTCTTGAAGCTAGATTATGTGGTTGTTCTTCCAGGAAGAATTTTGTTTGATCTTCTCAGGTTCATGGGAGCATACCAGGCCTGGTTCTTCTCATTAAATTAAAAATGTTGAGGGAGAATTTTAAATTCAGACTTTGATCTTTAACTAAAATCTTTAGCCTTATTTTTTTCTAACCTGAACAAGTAATAAAGCAGATTTAGAATTTTCTTTGTGTTCCACTTTCCCCCCAACCCCTTCGGTGCAGCTTTCTTTTCTTTTCTCCTCTTTCTTTCTTACCTTTTCCCCAGGTATTCATCTCATCCTGAAATTACCTTTATGTGTAATGTTTTCCACTCCATCTCTATCTTTCAAAAGCCCTTAATTTTTATATAAAAGTGATTTAGTACTTGGTTTCTGTCTATTCTGTGATGGCATCTCACAACTTCATTGCTTAATATCATTTCTAGAAACATACTCCAATATATTTTCTGGCCCTTAATTTTCTTCTGATCTATATATCTGAAAACATATTAAATTATTTTCCCAGTAAGGCGTATTTTTTATAATCATATTTTTACATCAGAAGTTATTTGAATAAATAGTTTTTATGCTATAAAATTTTTAATTATCACTAGATTATGTAACTTTAATGTCTCTTCTAATTCCTTTTAATTTATATACATATAAGCTATATACATATAAAGGGGCTTCATAAATTATTTTGAACATAACTTACAAATATTGAATTCTTTACCTAAATTCTACTAACTTATTTAAATTCTGGCCTATTTTAGATAATGAATAAATGTTTACTGCATGAATAAAACAAGGCAGAGTGGGGTTACATCGATGCTTTTTTGCTTGCTTACATATGATCATGCATAATATTCTTGAGCATTCTGAGCCTCAGAATTATTGTTTGAAAATTGAAAATAATAGAGTTCTTTTAAAAGGGTCACAAGGAACATTAAATAGAATAAAATACATAATATAATGAATAGTAAAAAGTAAATGAATTTAACTTTCTTCTTTTTTATTTAAAGAGTCATAGTTTTTCAGGATATACAACAACATACAGAATTCCATATTTTATTCTTCATCTAAACCCAGGTGTTTTACTTCTCTGTCACCTTCTTTTTCATTTGTGCAAAACCATGTTATTTTTCACCTACAGCATGATGGAAAACAAAGTTTGGGGTCTTTGTTGGTAAAATGGGTCTACATTGAGGTTTATGCAGATTATGCATATTTAGTTGTTTTAATTTACTTTTCCATAAAGTGGCTGTGGCAAATTAAATCTAAAATTAATTTTAAAATTCAATTTAAAAATAAAATTCATTTTTAAATTTTTCTATTTTAATAATCACATAAAACATATATATTCCTAAAAATAATTATAGACAAAATTATTTGATAAAATACATTGCAGAATGATTCCATTATAAGATCCAACTGGTAAGTTATTGAGATATGTTCAGAGATATGATATTTATTATTTATAAATATTATAATAATATAACATTACATAATAATGCCTATATACTCAAACACAAAAAGATTAAACATCAAAACTAGAGTCTTGCTGACTAGTTTAAACCTTTCCTTGATGATTTTATTTCTACATTGAATTTCTGATAGCTGACTCTAACTCATATTGTATGAGAAGATTCCTTCCTCAGCTCTCTAGAATAACTTGGTTTTCTGCACATAATGCTTAGACTGTACAAGTTAACAACAGGCATGCATACGTTCCTGGCATGTCTACTGGCTGTCCCAAAAGTTGTCTATATCTCACAAGTGTATACTACTTAACTTATTCTTTACAAAATCATCTTATTAATAGTACTAGCTAAATCTGATCTTGGCCACATACCCTCAAGCACCACAAATGCAACTATGAGTTGCATTTACATACTTTTACACACATTATTGAACTGCCTTGGCTGAGAAAGCATTTTTCAATCTTTCAGTTAATGCTTATTATGTTCTATGTACTATCTAGACACTGAAGATACAGAAAGCAAGAAATTCTTTCCTAATTGTCCTAATAAATAAGAAATCGTTCAATTTCTCTTAATGGTATGATTCCTTAAGTATCTGGATATAATCACCAAATGTTTGGATATATTTGTGACCTCTGTAACAATGATGGGCCAAACTAGAAATTGCCTATTAATTACAATAGGAGGAAATGATTTGCACAAATAACCCAAGAACTCAAATGAACTATACTTTATACTTTTGCCAATGTTGTTATTTCAAAATTAATTCATTCTTTATAACTGCATTAATCTTAAAGGTTCAGTGGGTTGGGAAAAGATAAAAATAATCCACATTACTGTTAAAATAAGACCTTAGCTTTCTTAATAATAAAAATTTGCAAAAGGTTAGTGTGGTAAATTCACACATGGAAAATACCCACCTGATGCTATACTAAACTGAGGTTAAAGGAAAACCAATATATCTTAAAATTTAAGCACCTTAACATTTTATGTTATGAACAATACTGAGCTAACTACTATTCTGATGGCACCATTAGATTACTCTTCAGAGTTAAAAAGTCTCCAGGTGCTAATATTTCTATCTAGAGACTAGTATAATGTTATAAAATGGAATGTCTAAAAATCATTATTTCACAATGCCAACTCACTGAATACAGGTTTACTCATATAAAAGATCTCAATTGCATGTATGTTTGCTTTTGCTTTTCTTTAGGCCAAAAAGATCTCTTACTTTGGGAATGTAAATTATGGGCTGTACTCTACTACCCTTACCTTTGGTTGGAGGAGCTAGAGATAATTTCTTCTCTAGTGCCAAGAAAAAGCAGCTCATCTAGTAATCTTTACTAATGCCAAGAGAGTTTGGAAGAAATATTCTTTTTAATATTCATCTTCTGCATCTTAATTATTACTGTACTTTCTGTACCTAAACATCTTCCTATTAGATATTTACTCATAGCTTCCTCA
Source organism: Nycticebus coucang (assembly GCF_027406575.1). Taxonomy (NCBI): domain Eukaryota; kingdom Metazoa; phylum Chordata; class Mammalia; order Primates; family Lorisidae; genus Nycticebus; species Nycticebus coucang. Next base: position 59,027,326 of record NC_069780.1, on the reverse strand, counting down.
GTGAATAACTCAAATTAAATATTAAACCTTATTATTTGCTATGAAAACAATCTCATTTTTCACATTAGATTACATCAAAACACTTCTTGCTTTCACTGCATGAGGGTTGTAGGTCAATTGTGTCTCTGCTAAGCTTGTCTGGGATCCATAAATCTAATTCTGGAATACAAGCTGAAGGACGGGTATTGTCTGAGATATGGTGTTCTCATGGCAAAGAATAGGAATGCCAAGTCATCTCATACAATCACCTCTAAGATTCTTGCCTAGATAGGGTCATGGTAAATATCATGTCTACTTATATTTCCTTGACAAAAATTTGGCATTTGGATATTCCCCAAATCAACAAAATTGATCTTATCTTTCTTCTTTGGGGCAATAACTTAACATTATGTAAGAATGTATAACCCTGTTATAGAGAGTAAAAGAGAACAACTGGGGATATTAATTTGATCTACCATAACGTTTCCACTAAATTTCCAATCTTGTTGACAATGTGTTTGATTGCCTTATATTAAAGTTGGGAATCATTCTTAACTCCTGTGAATTCCTCACCAAACACAATTAACCACCAAGAATATTATGATATGTGTAGCATATCTTTAATATCTCCCAAGTATTTTAAAATATTTTTTCAGCTGATTGTTACCACCTAAGTTAGAATCATACCACCTCTATTTCCTTCTTAAATTGACTGATTTAAGTTGCTCTTTAAATTACTTTTATCTTTGAATTTAAAAAAGGCTCATTTCAAAATAATCAACTATGGTATGTCACTCTCCTAAATATAAGTGTGTGTGTGGGGGTAGTCCTCCACGAGACAAAGTCTTTAAACCAGATTATAATGACGTCCTAGGCCTTTTATGATGTGCACTCTGCTTAGCATTCTAGCCAAAATTTCTAACTTTATGACTCTAACGTACATTGCTCTTATTCAGATTGTATACTGCCTTCACTTTTAAATGTCTTTCTCTACCTTGTTTATTCATTTAATGCTTTCTCTTACAAGGAGCTGATATAAAAACATATGTATGTATTGAGATGATCCAGTACCACCTGTCATCACAACCACTGACTGTGTTGTAAGTGGTATTCTCTGTGGTCTTTTACCAGTGCATACATATTGATTTTGTCATTTGTACTTTATCCCAAATATATGTGTTCCTCGTCAGTATGTTCAACGAAGCCTCCATGATACAGCCCTAAACTTATGTTTGTTTTTATGTACATAAAAGTTTGCAAAGACCATTTTATTAGATTTTTGTTTTATATGATATTAGTATTTAAAAAATATTGGACCTTTTCATAGTATGAAATTTATAATACTTTTCTAAAGAATAAAACTTTAATTTATTTATCTGCCATGTTTCTGGGAAACAATTGGATGACAACTAAACATAGCTAAATTTACCTGAATTTATGCTCTTTTAAACAATTTATGTATTTTATACAAATATAGTTTTTATTTCAAAATATTAGGAGGTATATGTATTTAGTCTATGTAAGCACAAATTAAGTCAAAGTTATCAGTGTGCCTCCCACCCAGTCAGTGTGCACCCTATGCAATAGATGTGAATTTGCCATCTCCTCTTCCCCTTCTCCCAAGCTTGATTTTCTTTGAGATTTACTTCCATATGTGCACTTAAGTGTTGACTGATCAGTTCCAACCTGGCCTTGAGTACATGTTTTTGTTTCTCCATTCTTGTGATGCTTCACTTAAAAGAATAGCCTCCAGTTCCATCCACGTTCTCACAAAAGATACTATATCACCATATTTATTTAATATTGAGTAGTACTCCGTATTATGCACATACTGTATTTTATCAATCCACTCTTATATTGGTGGGCCTTTGGGTTGTTGCCACGTCTTTGTGATTGTGAATTGTGCTGCTATAAACATTCAAGTGGAGGTGCCCTTTTTATAAAATGTTATTTTTTTCCTTTTGGTGTATACCCAGCTGTGGGATTGCTGGATCAAATGGTGGTCTACTTTAAGTTCTTTAAAATATCTCATATGATTTTCCATAGAGATTATAATGGTCTGCAGTCCCACCAACAGTGCATAAGAGTTCCTTTCTCTATGCATCCATGTCAGCATCTGTTGTTGTGGGACTTTTTAATATGAGCCATTCTCATTGGAGTTATATGATACCTCGTTGTGGTTTTGATCTGCATTTGCCTAACGATTAGAGATGTTGAGCATTTTTTTCATGACTGTGTTGGCCATTAGTATAACTTCAATTGAAACTAAATGTTTATGTCTTTTGCCAGCTTATTAAGGGATTGTTTGGTTGTTTCTTGCTGATTTTCTTAAGTTTGTTGCAGATTCTAGTTATCAGTCCCTTATGAAATGTATAGCATGCAACTATTTTCTCTCATTTTATGGACTGTCCATTTGCTCTTTTGATTGTCCCTTGCCTGTGCAGAGGTTTTTAATTTGATCAGATCCCATTTATTAATTTTTGTTGTTGCTGTGATTGTGTTTCAGGTTCTTCATGAATTCTTTGCCTAAGCTAATATATGTAAGAGTGTTTACAACATTTTCTTCTAGGATTCCTATAGTTTCCTCTCTTAAGTTTAAGTCCATTATCCATAATGAGTTAATTTTTGTGAGTGATGTGGTGAGAGATACAGATTCTGTTCAGACTTCTATGTATGGCTGTACAGTTTTCCAAGTACCATTTATTTAGCAAGTATGCTTTTCCTCTGTGTATGTTTTTATCTGTTTTGTTAAAACTCAGATGAAACTATGATGATGACTTCATCTCTACTACTATTCTCATTTCTGATTCATGGGTCGATGTCTCTGTTTTTGTGCCAAAACCATGCTGTTTTATTTACCATAGCCTTGTAGTATAGCTTGAAGTCTGGTAAGGTGATGCCTCCCACTTTATTCTTATTAGCTGAAGTTGCCTTGGCTATACATGGTCTTTTCTGGCTGCACCCAAAACATAGAGCTATTTTTTTCTAGATCTGCAAAAAATTGCTTTCATAATTTAATGGAAATTGAATTAACAATGTCGACTCTGCCAATCCAGGTACATGGTACATTTTTTCATCTGTTTACATTCTCTTCAGTTTCTTTCCTCTGTGTTTCATGATTCCCCCTATTGAAGTCCTTTACCCTCTTTCTTAAGTATATTCCTAGGTATTTTTTTTATTTGATTTTTTTTTATTGCAATTTTGATTTGGTTTTCAGTTTGTCTTTTGTTGGCATATATGACATTTTAAATGATAAATTTTAATTGAATAATCTTTATAGTTTATAATGTTGTCTGTAAATTAAGTTATATAAAAACATTTGGATCATTCTCCTAAAATTCAAATAAAGCAAAATAAACTAACAATAGCATGCTACCTTAAAAGGTGAAGAGAAGTTAAAACTATTCACTATCAATTAATTTCACGATTACTAACTCTTACGAGGACCATTTTCTAAAACTCTGCTGCAAGTATGTTAGACAATCTCATATCTTTATATTAATTTGATTTGACATTGTATGATTTTCTTATATGAGCAATCATAGTATGGTTCCTGAATGTCTTTATAAGTCTTTGCTGAATACATTAAATAGCAAGGTCTAATATGTCCTGATAATGAACAGTTTCAGTAGCTATCACATCAACACTTAAGTAGGCCAAGGAGACTACATATGACTATGTAGCTCCCTGCTCCCCAGGCAAGGGCACATTAGTTTATTTGCAGCTTGCTACATGAGGGATTGAGCCCTTGAACTGAGCTCCTGTGCTATAGCACTAACCATCTTATGTATAGCCTCCATCAGGGCTCATCTCAACTTCCCATGGGACTCTGACTCAGTAAAACCTGCATTATCATGCCAAGCCTCTCCTGCTGCTTGCTGTGTTGTGACTAATAAACTGTTTTCAGGATCCCTTGAGTTTCAGCCCTACTGAGAAGTAGCAAACCTACCCGCTTATTACTCTTTGTTACCTTCTTGCTTTGGGGTTCTTCCCTGATGGATTTCTTCTTTAATCATTTTTCATATTGAAAGATAAGCATAATCTTAATGCATAATATGACTCTTATTGAACAAATGAAAGGGTATGTATATACCCTGTAAAAACATAAGGAGTACTATACACAGTACTTTGGCTGTACCTGCCAACTTACAGAGCCTTTTTTAATTTGGATTTATGATACTTGGGCTGATGTGTTTTTAAAAAATTACCTTTTTTGGTCTGGTGCCTGTAGCTCAGTGGCAAGGGCACCAGCCATGCACACCAGAGACAGTGGGTTTGAATCCAGGCTGGGACTGCCAAACAACAATGACACTCACAACCAAGATATGGCCAGGCACTGTGGCGGGTGCCTGTAGTCCCAGCTACTTGGGTGGTTGAGGCAAGAGAATCACTTAAACCCAAGAGTTTGAGGTTGCTGTGAGCTGTGAGGCCATGGCACTCTCCCAAGGATGACAAATGAGACTGTCTCAAAAAAAAAAAAAAGAAATTACCTTTTTTAATAATCTTTGGTTCTTCATAATTTGAGTCCTTAAAATATTCATTCAATGTGGTCATTGATAATTATTACTCTGATTTTTATCCATTTAGGCTAGTAATCATTATAATAGACCCATGAAAGTTGAAACTCCATCAAGTAAGCTTATATATTTCTCCAAAATAAATTTAGTTTTCCAAAATATGAGTTTATTCTAGAGAACATATGTTTCTACTGTGCCTAATTTTTCATTTTTTTTTCTTCTGTAGGTATACCACTCACAGGTTATGATAATTTTTTTAATACAGGACTCACTCAAATCTTTCAATTGATAATATTCATGATAAAATTTTAATCAGAAAACATAATGCTATTCATTATGTTAATTTTATTTTCACTATTAATTTACTATTAAAACTCATCCTCCCCTAACTCCAGCAGAAAAAATAATGGTAAATAGTGACACTTTTTGGAAAACTATTCCAAGAATAATGTGACACATCTCCTTAGTGGTCTATTGTAAAGATATAATATAACAAATAATTATTTGCATTGTATTTATTTATTATTATTATTATTTTTTTTTTTTTTTTGCAGTTTTTGGTCAGGGCTGGATTTGAACCCACCACCTCCAGCATACAGGGCCGGCACCCTACTCCTTTGAGCAATAGGCGCTGCCCTATAATTTTCTTTATGATATTGTGAATAGGTTAAAGGATGAATGTCTTAGTTTCTGTAACTGCAACTACCATGATTTTTTTTTTTCTTTACAATGTTGTCAACCATAAGTTTTCCAAAATGATCAATGCTATAGACTTCAGCATTAGTACTGATTTTCTTTCTCAAATACAGATTACAGGTCAGGTCTTTCTATGAAATAATCATAGCTTTATTATTATTATAATTCATTTTAATGCATTTATTAAAACAAAATATTACATAAATATGCAAAAAAGCATTTTCATGAGCAACTGCTATGGAACACTGTTATCTCTATAAATGAGTAAATAATATAGAAGATTTAGAAACTAAACAAAGTAAATGATAGAACCCTAGATTCAATCTGGATCTTTCTGACAAGAACTTTCAAACTAAACAACCACACACAATGCTACCTTTAAGAAAAATACTGTACATGATTAGATAAATTATAGACATTTATTATATTAGAAAATTAAAAATAAATTATGGACAAGTAAAAATTGAATACCATTCCCACATTACCTTTTAACTTTGATTTGTTGTTAATTATAATACTGAGCAAACAAGATAGATGAGACCCCAGCTGTGGCGGTGATTCTAATAAGCATCTTACAAGGGTATATGTGAATCTTAGTAAATGTGGAATGTAAAGGTCTTAGCAAAATAAGAAAATGCCAGGAAAGCTATGTCAACTAGTGTGATGAAAATGTGTCAAACGGTCTATGAACCAAGTGTATGGTGCCCCATGATCATACTAATGTACACAGCTATGATTTAATAAAAAAAAAAAAGAATTGTGCACACATATTCCATTGCATTTTATTTAGTTCATTGTATGTCTTAGTCTGTTTTCTGCTGCTGTAACAGAATACCACAGATTGGATAACTATAAAGAACAGAAGTTTATTTGGCTCCCAGTTTTTAAGGTTGAGAAGTCTAAGAGCATGCTGCTGGCATCTGGGGATAGCCTTCTTTTTAGGTGGAATGTTGTAGGAAGGCAAGTGAGTACACATGACAGAGAGAGAAAATGAGGGCCACATTTTTTTTCTTTTATGGGGAAACTACTTTTACAATAACCAACTCAGTCCTCTGAAAATGGTATTAATCCGTAGACAAGGTTGAAGACCTTGTGATCTAATCATCTCTTAAAGACTCCACCTCTTAATATGGTTAGAACAGTAATTATATTTCAACACAAGGTTTGGAGGGAACTTTCAAACCATAGCATTGTCTGAATTCTAATTTCTTTTTTAGGATCATAACAAGTCAATATGATAAGAAAAAACTTTGGAGAGTTATATTTGAGTAATTAAACAGTTCTCCAGATCAGAACTTTAAATCATATAGTGTTTAAATACTTCTTATTATGATTTATAGACACTTCTTGTTTGTTTATTTTTCCATCGTGAGTAGCCTGGAACATCTAAATGGCATCTTGGGTATGGCAGGGTATTGGTGCTTCTAAAAACAATGCAACCAGCCCTTTAAGCCCTTCATCCAATTTCTTATTAGTATCCTAATCGTATTATTTGCTCTTTTCAGCATCTGTAAATAAAGGTATTCTTGAGGGCACTTGAGCTTGGTAAGTGATATCTAAAATGGGCAATAACGAAAACCTTTGTGGAACTGGGTTTGGAAACAAAAGACTAAAACCCAGTAAAAAACAGCTTCGGGTGTTACTATATGTAATCATGTGCTTTAAGGATTTTGATTTATCCATTTATAAACTTATATCAGTGCAGAAAGTGACTTTCTCTACTTTTTCTATAGAGAGAAATTATTATGAGCATATTAATTTTAAATTAAGCCAGATAACAAGATCTATATATGAATAATCAGATTCACAGTTTTGGGGGAAAATTATAAGGAAGGTTTTAATGAGAAAATATTACTTATCCTAAACAGAACTATGTTAGTAAAATGCTTAAGCAATGTAATTTATAACACTTTGATAATATTAAAATGTGATGAATGAGGGAAACTTAATAATCTTTGGGATATTTAGAGGTTTTCTAATTAGATAAAACAAGCAATTAAATTCACTTATAAGGGCCTTCTTGTAAGGATAGATTAACTATTTTATTTTTGTAGATATCACTGCAGCATCCAAGTTTGATTTTGCCAATTTTTGCTTTCCAATTAAGTTTAGAAATGGCAAGAATGTGCTGCTGAAATTAAATGTCATTTATTCTTCATTTCGTGTTTAGTAGTGAATTATTAACCTTGTACTATGATACTGACTTATGTTTGAGGAACTGGGCATATGTAAGTAATAAAGTACAGCCCTTTCTGCCAAGTATTTTAAGTAAGAAAAATTTCAGTTATTTCTTTGTTAATTGCATGCTTTCTTTGCTGGAAACCTTGAAGTTTTGTGCCTCTGTCAATTATCTATCTATGCTAAAAGCAGAGTTGTAAGGTTTTTTTGTTGTTGATATTTGTGATTGTGTTTAAAGGATTAGCTTATGTGTCATTAGATAAAGAAAGTGTGTAAACATGTTTTTATGTCCGGTCTAAAGCAGGACTAACTCATTATAAGCTAGTGGAAGAGTTTATTCCCCCTGTTGGATAAGAGTATATTAAAAATGATGAACTTATATTCCCTAAACCATCAAAAACAGAACCTTACTCATGAACAACTTTAGATGATTTGAGAGAAAGTCTGGCAATATATATTTCTTTAAAAGCAGTAGAACTTTGTTCCTCTTTTATTGGATTGAAGGTAGGTCTAAGATTTCTGCTTACTGTAGATAGAAGGGCAAATGGGGTTAAACAAAGGAAAGGAAAACTTAGTAAGATGAGAAAAAATGTTTCTTAATGGCACTACAGCACTGGAGGGTTGGTTCTATTTATAAAAGAGGATTAGTATTAGCTCACTGTACATTTACAATTCAGATGACAAGAAGATAACTTTCAAGAGCTGATTTACTATTCTCAGGCCAGTGCTTATGCCAAGAGAACTAAAGCAACTTCACCAGCTCTGTAGTGAAAGTACTTAATATACTCATCTAAGATCTCCATAAGAGTGGCTTTTTGGCTGCAACAACAGGGCCTGTGGCTGTCAGCTTTCTTTACTGTCACCAGTAGGTATCATTGCAGTCAATTAGAATTACTACAGAGAATTTGAGATGGAGACACAAGCATCTCTTCATTCCTGCATAGGCAGCTGCCCAAAGGTTACTAATCCATGACTGGAGGGAGGAAGTCTTGGCAGTGATGTGACTTGTGCATTGACTGAACAGCTATAATCATCTATCCAAATGTCTTAGCAGGGAACATCAGACTGATCTCTCAACACAGTGAAATGAGTTTCCTCTTAAAACCCATGTGATATATCTCTGTATATTTAAACTGATTACCCTTAGTGGTGATGGCAACTTTTCCTGTAATTTGAAAATGATCAGAAGAAAAATAGAAAAAGAAAAGGGACATGTTGGATGTTTACGCCGTAACCATTTCCCATAATAATAATAACAATAAACTTCTTGTTAAATTTCTTTTTTCAAAGTATTTTTCAATATTAGGAAATATTTAGAAATAACTGTTATAAACATAAATAGTTGTATTATTCATCATTTTAATTTAAAGATGTTGGCAGTTATGCAATCTTTTAATGTTGGTCAATGAACTCATTAAAATTGTATTTGAATAAGTTTCAATTATTTTTGAAGTTTTAGATCCTGAGCTTTCAAAAAGCATGAGCTGTGTGGGGCGGCGCCTGTGGCTCAGCGGGTAGGGCGCCGGTCCCATATGCCGGAGGTGGCGGGTTCAAACCCAGCCCCGGCCAAATTAAAAAAAAAAAAAAAAAAGCATGAGCTGTGGTTACAGAGAACGGTTAATTTCTCTACTTCTGAAAGTTAACTAATTATTTATTAGAATATAGTCAGAAATGCACAGAAAGCAAGGGAAAATTTCAGAATGTGATATCAAATTAATGGTAAATGATATGGAATTGATGAAATTAAGATTAAAGTTTACATTGAGCTAACTATTTCTTATCAAAAGATGCTATGCTGTTATCATCAAAAGTCACATTAATGTTAACACAATCTTTAGGAGAAAATGTTAGTTTGTAAGTTAGACTGCTATGCTTATATATGTAGCATATATACTACTAGATATATTTATATATATACTTACTTATATACTTACATATATAAGTATATACTCATTATACTTTTTATAGACAGTTTCATTTTATTGCCCACTGTAGAGTGCTGTAATGACACAGCTCACAGCAATCCCCAACTCCTGAGCTTAGGCAATTCTCTTGCCTCAGCCTCCCGAATAGCTGAGACTACAGGTGCCCACCACAACATCCGGGTATTTTTTTGTTGCAGTTTGGCTGGGGACAGGTTTGAACCTGCCACCCTTGGTATATGGGGCTGGTGCCCTACCCACTGAACCACAGGCACCGCCCTACTCATTATATTTATAAAGAAAAGAAATAGTAGATGTGAAAGCCAGGACATTAATAACAGTTGAAATGAATTCCTCACATTAATGTTATAAGTTGGTTCAAAATATTATTACTTGCTTAAATTCAGGAAAATAATTAATATGGAGTTTACACATCACTAATTCTCAGAGGACAAAGACAAAATTTAACATTGACCTTAATTATACGAGTGTTTTATTTGAAAACTCATTAGCTTATTAACATGTATAGGTTATAATTTGTAAAATCTTTCTATACATAGTTCAGGGTTTAGATGGCTTCTCAAATGGTAACAAGATGGTACAACAACTTTTACCATTATGTTACTGAATGAACACTCAAAGGAAAAACTAGGGGAGTTTCTCTCTTAGCTCTCTCTGCATTAGAAAGAAAACTATGTCACTTCTGTTTTGTCTCTCCAGACAGAATTCCAGCTGAAAAAAGTTGGCAAGCAACAATTTTCTGGCAAGGAAGAAAGGGGAGAAAAAATTTTCCAGTTAGGAAAGAAAAGCATCTACCACAAGCACTATAATTATAACAAAACGTAATATCATTGTGAATCCTCGTGTAAACAATCGTGAAATGAAAGCCATTCTGTTTGCATTATGTTTGTATTTGTAGCTTTTAAATTTGTGAATGGTGAATAATTAAAAAGTGACACAGAAAAGAAAGTCTTATTGTTGTTGAATCTTATTGCTTTTGATTACCTTGATGAAACTCTGTCAGTTGGACATCTTTTAGAAAAGATTTGATGATTTTGAGTAATTGATGTTTATAAAATGGAATTTATGTCAACAATAATTGACAATAATAGTATATAATTGTTTCTCAATTATATAATCTTTAGTTTACAATGAACCTATAAGATGAATGGTGATGGAACTGGGTAAGAAAATAAGGAAAATCTTTTTTAAGAGATCTGATTAAGTCTAGCACCGATATATGGCTAACCAGGTAAAAATACTGGATATTAAAAAGGAGAAAAATGACTGAACACTCAGCCCCCTTTTCTCCCTTAAGATTCGGGAAAACAAAATTGGGGCTGGTATTTAATGCCAATGACAAATCCATGCTTTTTCCTGTGCATTTTGAGATTCGCTGTTTGAGACACTGAAATAGAAAATGGAGATGGTAAAGAGGGACATGTCTATGGAAAAATAGAAATAAATATGAGAACTTTGATAAATAAAATGTTACTGGAATGATTTGCATTGAACTCTTATGCTAAATTTAAAGCTCTATTTAAATAAGAGTTCAATTAATGGAAGATTTTGAAAAAAGTTGTCATCTTGCCCTAATATCTTTCTACAAAATACACAAAAACTTCAGAAGAGTAATGACTCTCTAATAAGTATCATGTTCAAAATGTAGTGCACAATTTCATGTAGAATTTAATGTTGAATATTTACATTGCATTCCCATAACGTCCTGAATTTTTAAGGCAAACATTTTTCTTGCTTAACTGTATATTTTAATATTGTCTTAAAGTTTGATTGTTTCCAGGAAGATAGTTGTCTCCTGGCTGCTGATTTATTCACTGATTAAAGTGTTTGAAGAAGTGCCAAACAAAACATCATGTGCAAATAGACCCCAAACACATGCAGTTGTGAATGATGGGGATAGTGATAGCAGTTTATAGTCAGTTAATCCATTGTCCCCATTTTGCTTGGAAAATGCTGTCTATATTAAATCATAGAAAAAGACTTATTCTTTATTACAAGCTACATAATATCACATAATTCACAAATATTAAGGCAGTCTGTGTAGATAGCATAACCTTTAAATTTTGTAAATAAAATTAGGAAGAATATTAATCTCACTAACTAGTAAAGAATTATAAGAAGCATTTGATTATCTCAATAGCTTCTAGATGAATATTGCTTAATCTATATGGCTAGAAATAAATAAATAGATAAATAATAAATAGATGGTTCCTGTAAATCATTTAAGATGGATTTTATCATTTGTTTCTTCTCCATTTTAGTGTCTTTTCTTTTTTTCAGCACAAAGAAACAAACAAAATAATCACTCAGATTTTCTTAAAAGCTTTTCCCTCTTCTTAAAAGCTATTTCACACTTTATGGAGGCAAGACATGATTGCAAGAGGGACATTGCCTAACAATTGCAATCAATGTAACCTGGCTTATTGTACCCTCAATGAATCCCCAACAATAAAAAAAAAAAATTAATGAATAGCTCCTATAGTCTAGAAACTTTATTAGATACTGGAGATACTGAATTCACACTTATTTCTCCTGATATCTTGTCGAAGGAACATGTATCCTTTCTAGTATACTGGCTAAGGCACATCCCATGACTCTCAACACACTATATGCCTTCTTACGTGTTATTTGTATAGTCTACAATGCAGAACTGAGTCTCCAAAGCAAATGTGTGTAGATTCTAGGAAAGATCTTTCCAAATAGCGTGCCAACATTTCACTCAAACTATATTTTGAATGACATGCAAATTATCTTATTGGATAAACTTTATCAAGTATCTGCTCTGTCAATGTAGAATATTAGCATTTAATTACAAGCCAAACACACACATACACACAAGTAGAATTAGACTGTTGAAGAAATACTTTTTCTGGCAAGGAAAAAGTATTTTTCCCCTCAATTTCTTCTTTACTATTGGAATAGGATTAAACCATGTTTGAGCTTTGTGAAAACTGGTATAGAAGATAAGTACATTTTCCTATGACCTTGAAACATCCTTTAATCTTTTATGCCCTTTGGGGATTTCCATACATACCTTACTACCACAGTTATTGATGAAAATTACTTACATGAATGTTAACAATGCATCTTAAAATGAAATTTATATTGTATTTTTACTCTAAATTTACCTAATTTATATTCAAAATTTAGTTAGATAGCTTTTATTCTTTAAGAAGGTGTTATTATATTAAGGTTAATCACTACATTTAATATGCTGTACCATGAAAACTTAAAATCTGAGCTAATATTTTATTATTTAATATTAAAATATCATAATATCATAGGCTATAAAACGAAAAGAAGAGCCACTTCAAACCAATTTTTGCTCCACATATTAAGAAAAATTCTAATTTAATCATTTAGATTAACTTGTTGAAAATGTGTTCTATTTAATCCTTTCATGTATTGGTGGGCACTTGGGTTGTTTCCACATCTTTGCACTTGGGAATTGTGCTGTAAGTATCCTTTTTATAAAATGATCTTTTGTCCTTTGGGAATATACCCAGCAGTGGAATTGCTGGATCAAATGGTAGTTCTACATGAAGTTCATTGAGATATCTCCATACAGCTTTCCATAGAGGTTGTACTAGTTTGCAGTCCAACCAACAGTGCACAAGAGTTCCGTTCTCTCTGTATACAGGCCAGCATCAGTTGTTTTGGTACTTTTTTTTTTTTTTTTTTTTTTTTGTAGAGACAGAGTCTCACTTTACCACCCTCGGTAGAGTGCCATGACGTCACAGGACTCACAGCAACCTCCAGCTCTTGGGCTTCCGCGTTCTCCTGCCTCAGCCTCCCGAGCAGCCGGGACTACAGGCGCCCGCCACAACGCCCGGCTATTTTTTGGTTGCAGTTCAGCCGGCGCTGGGTTTGAACCCGCCACCCTCGGTATATGGGACCGGCGTCCTACTCACTGAGCCACAGGTGCCACCCTGTTTTGGTACTTTTTAATATGAGCCATTCTCAATGGAGTTAGGTATATCTCACTGTGGTTTTGATTTGCATTCACCTAATGATTAGAGATGTTGAACATTTTTTTCATGAGTTTGCTGACCATTAGAATGTCTTCATTTGAAAAAATTTCTTTTCATGTCTTTTGCCCAGTTTTTAATGGGATGGTTTGTTTGGTTCTTTTTGATTTGCTGGAGTTCTTTGTTAATTCTTGTTATCAGTTATTTATGAGATGTATAATGTGCAAGTATTTCCTCCTTTTTTGTGGGTTGTCAGTTTGCTCTTTAGATTGTGTTCGTGGCTGGGCAGAATGTTTTTAATTTGACTATGTCCTATTTATTTATATTTGTTGCTGCTGTGAATGTGTTGGGGTCTTCATGAATCTTTGCCTGGGCCAATACATATAAGAATTTTTCCAACATTTTCTTCTACGATTTTCATAGTTTCTTGCCTTAGGTTTAAGTCTTATCTTAAACCAACCTTCCCTATTTTGAGTTAATTTTTGTGAGTGGTGAGAGGTGTGGACCCTGTTTGAGTTTTTTATGTGTAGCTATCCAGTTTTCCCAGCACCATTTATTGAACAGGAATGCTTTTCCCCGGTATATATTTTTATCTGTTTTTTTAAAAATGAGAGGAGAAGATGAGGATGATTTCATATCTTTGTTCTCTGTTCTGATCCATGGGTCTATGGCTCTGTTTTTCTGCCAGTACCATTATGTTTGGTTACCATAGCCTTGTAGCATAGCTTGAAGTCGAGTAAAACGATACCCCCCATTTTGTTCTTATTAAATAAGGTGGTATTGGCTATTTGGGGTCTTTTCCGGTTCCATATAAAGCATAGAACTATTTTTTCTAGATTTTCAAAAAATGACATTGATATTTTAGTGGAGATTGCATTGAGTCTGTTAATCATTTTGGTAATATAGACATTTTAACAATGTTGATTCTGCTGTTCCATAAGCATGCTATATTTATCTGTCTTTTCATATCCTGGGCAGTTCCTTTTCTCAGTGTTTCCTAATTTTCCCTATGCAGGTCTTTTACTTCCTTTTTAAAGTATATCCTAGGTATATGATTCTCTTTGTTGCTACTTTGAAAGGTATGCGTCTTTGATTTGATTCTCAGCTTGACTCTATTTTTTTAAATTATTTTTTATTAAATCATAACTGTGTACAGTGACGCATTTATTGGGTTCAGTGAACTGATTTGATATACAATGTGAAATGCTTACATTGAACTAAGTAACACATCCATCACAATTATACTCTTTTCTTAACAGTTTTGACATGTACCATTGCATCATGCACATTAGGTGAGGTCCCCCACAAATGCCCTCCCTCCTCCTGCCTCCCCCCTACCCTCCCCTCTCTCTCCTTTTCCCTTCTACTTTCTGGACTATAGTTATATTTTACCATTCATATGAATATGTAAGTGATTATATATTGATTTCTTAGTAGTATTGAGTACATTTGATACTTTTTTTTTTTTTCCATTCTTGAGATACTCTGCTAAGAAGAATATGTTCCAGCTCCATCCAGGTAAACATAAAAGATGTGAAGTCTCCATCTTTTATGGTTGCATAGTATTCCATGGTGTACATATACCACAATTTGTTAATTCATTTATGAGACAATTGGCACTTGGGCTGTTTCCAGGTCTTGACAATTATGAATTGGACTACAATAAACATTCTGGTGCAAATTTCTTTGTTGTAAAATGATTTTTGATAATCTGGATATATACCTAGTAGAGGAATTGCAGGATCGAACAGTAGGTCTACTTTTAGTTCCTTAAGTATTCTTTAAACTTCTTTTCAAAAAGGTTGTATTAGCTTGCATTCCCACCAACAGTGTAGAAGTGTTCCCTTCTCTCCACATTTACACCAACATCTGTAGTTTTGGGATTTTGTGTTGTGGGCTAATCTTCCCGGAGTTAGATGATATCTCAGTGTTTTTAATTTGCATTTCTCTGATGATGATTTCTCTGATGAGTATTTTTTCATGTGTTTGTAGGCCATGCACCTGTCTTCTTCATAGAAATTTCTGTTCAAGTCTCTTGTCCACATAGAAATGGGGTTATTTGTTCTTTTCTTATTGATTAGTTTGAGTTCTTTGTGGATTCTAGTTATCAGACCTTTGTTAGAAGCATAACAGGCAAAACTCTTCTCCCATTCTGAAGGTTGTCTGTGTGCTTTATTTACTGTACTCTTGGCTGTGCACAGTTTGATCAGATCAGATCCCAGTAATTTTTAGTTTGATCAGATCCCAGTAATGTATATTTGATGTTGCTTCAATTGCCTGGGGTGGGGGGGTCCTCCTCAGAAAATATTCTCCCAAGCAGATTTCTTCTAGTGTTTCCCCTGCACTTTCTTCTAGTATTTTTATAGTTTCATGTCTTCAGTTTAAATCTTTTATCCAGTGAGAATCAATTTTTGTTAATGGTGAAAGGTGAGGGTCCAATTTCAGTCTTCTACAAGTTACCAACCAGTCCACGCAGTACTATTTGTAAATAGGGAGTCTTTCCCCCACTGAATGTTTTTGATAGGCTCATCAAAGATCAAATGACAAGTAGCTGGGTTCATCTCTTGGTTGTTTATTCTGTTACATAAATCTACCTCTCTGTTTTTGTGCCAGTATCATGCTGTTTCGATCACAATAGATTTATAGTATAGCCTGAAGTCTGGTAACATGATACCTCCTGATTTGTTTTTTATTTCTGAGTAATGTATTGGCTATTTGAGGTTTTTCTGATTCCATATAAAACAAAGCACTATTTTTTCAAGCTCTCTAAAGTATGACAATGGTGCTTTAATAGGGATTGCAATGAATCTGTAGATTGTTTTGGGTAGTATGGACATTTTAACAATGTTGATTCTGCCTAGCCAAAAGCATGGTATGTTCTTCCATTTGTTAACATCTTCAGCTATTTCTTTTCTCAGAGTTTTATAATTCTCTTTATAGAGATCTTTCACGTCCTTTGTTAGATAAATTCCCAGATATTTCATCTTCTTTGGCAGTACTGTAAAAGGAAAAGAGCCCTTCACTATGTTTTCAATATGCTGTTGGCTGTAGGTTTGTTGTATATACCCATTATAATTTTGAGGAATGTCTGATCTATACTGATTTTGTTGAGTGGTCTTATCATGAAGATGTTCTGAATTTTATCAAATAGTTTTTGTGCATCAATTGAAAGGATCACACGATGTTTGTCTTTGCATCTGTGTTGTAAAGTACATTTATCAATTTGTGTATATTGAACCAACCTTACATGTTTGGAATGAAACCTGTATGGTCTTGGTGAATTATGGTTTTTATGTGCTGCTGAATTTATAGTATTACTTGAAAATTTGCTAAAATTTTATTGAGAATGTTAGCAACTATATTCATAAGAGATATTGGTCTGTGATATATTGTTTAGTTGTGCCTTTTCCTGCCTTTGATATCAAGGTAATATT
Organism: Nycticebus coucang; assembly: GCF_027406575.1. Lineage (NCBI taxonomy): Eukaryota > Metazoa > Chordata > Mammalia > Primates > Lorisidae > Nycticebus > Nycticebus coucang. The sequence goes on along the minus strand of NC_069780.1, from coordinate 59,010,611 downwards.
GGCTTCAGAGAAAGAGCTGAGGAGTATTCCTTCCTTCCTTCTCAATGTTATGGAATAATTTCTGCAGTATGTTTGGTAAAATTTGGGTGTGAAAATAGCTTATCTGAGTTTTTTGTTAGCTAGAAGATTTTTTATTGCTGCTTTTATTTTGGTATTTGATAATTGATCTGTTCCAGAGTTCTATTTCTTCCTGATTGAGACTCTGGGGGTTGTGTGTTTCTAAGAATTGGTCAATTTCCTTCACATTTTCCAATTTATGAGCATAGAGATTTTTATGGTATTCTGAGATGAGATTTTTTGTTTCCATGATATTGGTTATGATTTCTTTTTCATTTTTGACTGAGTTTATTTGCATTCTTTCTTTTCTGTTTCTAATAAACCCAGCAAGAAGTTTGTACTACTCAGCCATAAAAACAAATGATGAGTCGATACTATTTGGCTGGAACTGGAAACCTGGATGGAATTGGAAACCATTCTTCTAAATGAAACATTATGAGTGTAGACAAACACATATACTCAATACCAAAATGGAACTAATCAATCAACACTTACATAGGAAAGTAAATCTCAATTAAAATCAAGCTGGGGTAAGGAGATGGATAAATTCATAAATTTATACCTGTTAGGTACAGTGCACACTGTCTGGATGAAGGGCACAAAATATATAACTTTGACTCAAACTGTACAAAAACAAAGTATGTACAAAATATGTGTACCCCCTCATATTCTGAAATACATGTTTTACTTTCAACACCTTTTAATCTCACAGTTATCACTGAAAATTTTATGATGAAGAATTGCTATGGACAGAGACTATACTGTTATAGTTTGGCAGGAAATAAATCGAACAAATCGAATTCCAGAAATCATATTCATTGTGATTATCATGAAGACCACATTTCTTTTCATGAATTAAACATTCTTTTCTCATAGTTAAAATGATAAATTTATAAACATAGACCTTTAGATGTCTTATGCATATGAGCATAATGAAATATATATTTATGAGTCAATGTTATCTATCATTACAAAATACGTCTAATGTATACAATTTAATGATTTACAGTTCCAGAACAAAGTATTCTATGATATCACTTAGTAACATTTGTTAAAATACTTGTGAGACAATATTTATTTCACAGAATTTGTTTTTGTTTTTACATTTTTTATTAAGAGTTTAGTGAGTACAGAAACTTTATAACAGACTGGGTTCTTGGAACTCATTGTTCTTTGTTTTAGTTGATGCTCTTTTAATCTCTAGTAATGGAAACTCATTGAGCTACTTATGAAAAGGTTTGGTAGAGTATTAGCATTTTCAATGTTCTGGAGTCCAAAGATCTCCCCAGAAGAGAAGAACAGGAACCACCTTGTCTGAGAGGTGAGTCTGCAACATGAAAGTTAATCAGCTGAGACTGCTTTTTCTTCTGTCTCTCACTAGTCTACCTGCTTCTTGTACATTTTCTTCTGTGAGGAAAAAGTAAAGGGAGAATTATTATCCTTCATTGAGACAAGATTTTTTAGGATACTCTACTTTTTACTATTAAAAGAATAATTGAGGCAACAATAAAATTATAGTTTGTACAAACAGCAAGTCATGAATTGGAAAGTATCAAACCAAAATAGGTTTAGTGTTTAATGAAGCTATAGAAGCATTTACAGAGTGAAAATGGAAGTAAAATGAATTCTTTGGTTACAGTTACAAAATTGCCTTTTTTTAGGTTACATTGCTGGATCACATCACTGTGTATTAGTTGCCTGCTTTTGGTTGACCGAGGTTATGTTTTGTTTTTCTTTGACACAGCATTTACCAGAAGTAACCCAAGTTAAGTTTTATTGTCTGCAGTCTTCAGCAAGGTTAAGGCATTTTAAGACTCAGTTGGTTTTGTTTTTACAGGATCTTTTCAGATATGGTCTTTGTCTTCATTTTATTTAGCTCTAACACTACACATATCTTGCATCTACCCAGTCTTTCAACTTTGATGTCATTACCTAACTGGTTAAGACAGTGTTCTAGATTAGTTCTCTAAATGTGTTTCATTTGTTTTAAAGGTTAGAATTCCAGGACCAAGGGTGGGGATTATGGAAAAATAGTTTGGTCCGTGGATGAGAATATTCCCAGGTAGTAAATTGAGTAATTGGTGTCTTCAAAACTGTGTACGTTTTTAACTATACAAATTAGGATTTAAAAACTTTTATAGTCATACAGTCATTTGCAGAAAATGAAAGGCTGTTGCAAAATTGTGAGATCTAGAGCCTGGAATAAATGCATTAAGATCCCTGTTCTTCATTTCATTAAAATCATAAGTTTTGACAAGCATTTAGTCTGTCCATTTGTGATTCTTCATGAAATGGGCACTGGGTAGGTTTCATTGACTATGTTGTGTGGAATTTTTTCAAGAACGCTGTTCCCATCAGGAGCCTATCAAAGCAGTTGTTCTATGTAACTTATGACTTAGTTTTGTGATGATGGTTGTGGTTGATTGGACAAGATGGAGTCCTGAATAAAGCCCAACAACTTTATTATTGGGACAAAACCTTCTCAGAGCCACTTACCATTGCCAGATGTAGGTGGCACCTTGAGCAACCAGGCCAAAATTCTTATAAATTTTTATTTCCAATGAAACTACATTCCAGTAATATTCCTCATAGTCAATGAATTCAGTATTATCATTGCTGTAAAAATTCTATATTATGTGAATTCTTTCTTGCAGCTGAAATAACTCTACTTAGAAAAATGGAGAAAGTCATCACATAAAGACTAATGCATTTTGACCGCTAATTATGTGCCAGACGTTGTTCTAATTACAGTTTACATAACTCACTTAAACTTCACAATACCTGTACAACAAAGGTGCTATAATTGTTTTTACTTCCACATGTAAAAACCCTAGACCCTGGAGCACCGAGTTAAGCAATTATTATAAAATCAATGAGCTTAAAAGCATTGGAACTAGATATTGAATCTGGCTAGTCTGATTTCAAATATGATGTTATTAAAGACAAGCAACTACATTATAAAAAGTGATTTGACCTCAGAACAAGGTAATTGTTTCTGGTATTATCACTATCTTTATTTTCAAGTAAAAGTGGCTATTATAAAATTTATACTTAGATGAGGGAACTGCAGCTTCAAAAATTTAATGGGCTTGTCCAAAGTTCATATAGCTAGATGTCTTCAAATAAAGAATGTCAATTCACAATCTGGTGTTATATATGTGCTTTAAAAATACCCTCTTTAGTCAGTGTGCAAAACAAAATAATCAATTTTGAAAGCATTTTATTTCAGAGACATAGTTATCTTCCGATCTTCAACTGAATATTTTGGTAGGTATGTGTGTGTCCTTTCTCGATATGTGCTTCTTAATAAATACACACAAGGTGTCTCAAAAGTTGCCCATAACATTGGCATACATAGGGAAAATAAGAAATTGTAACTAAATGTACACAAGCTATTCATTTCAAAATTTTATAAAGAGTTGGGAAACAAGTAGATAATATTTTGGAAAATTTTGTAATGAATATATTATAGATAAAGATAATTTAGCTATAATTTCTTATTTTCCATATGTATGGCGACTTTATAAGCAACTTTTGGAACACACTGTAGTATACGTGATAACATTTCAGGTATTTAGAGACAGAACAAATTAATTCAAATTTCTTAATGATTCTGCTCCAAGGATTGATACAGAGATTATTGTTACTCTCAATGAGCATCCAGGAGCAGTGCTGGTGATGTTGGATTTTAGCAGTTTCCTAGGATATGTATTGTATTACCCAAAGAACAGTATCTACTACCATAAATAAAGTTCCCATGATTTGGAAGTAAAATATAGACAGGAATGTGGGATTTAAAATATACTCTTTATTTAGTTTGTAATTTTGCTTAGGGTCTAATTAGTAGTTATTTTCAGGGTGTGTTAAATGATTCATATATAGGCTTTAAATGTAAATTAAACACAGCAATGTGGATATCTTTAATACTACTGAACTAGCCACTACAAATTGTTAAAATAGTAAATTTTGCTGCACATATTTTACCACAATTAAAAATAAAAAGAAAATAAACTTCATTCAAACTTATTTTATGTTGAAATATCCATGAAATTAAATCTGCACAGATATAATTTTGATTATAACTCATATTGCACTACTTGTAATGATCGCATTGATCATGATTATGTATGTGTGTTTCACTATATTTAATTTAGTGAACAATAATAGATGAAATAAATTTAGAAGTAAAAAATAAATTTAATTCCCTAGTTATTAAACAAATTGAGATCATTTATATTATTTAACATTTCCTGCTATAAGAACAGTTTTCTCTAAATATGTGATGACCATAGATTTGGTTTTCATTAGTGGGACAATTTTTAGAGTGAATTGGGGTGTGGGAATCAATCAAACCAAGACAACAATCATAAACTGAAACATTTGGAAGCAAACCTGAGACTATCTTCACTCTCCATATGCAAATGATAAAACAGAAACCGTGGTTGTTTAAGCGCTACATCAAAAGAAGTAAGAAAACTAACAAAATCAGGATTTATTTGAATTAACAACCAACTAAATGGTGCTACCTATGTTCTCTTCCAAAGCAATAAAACCTTTGCCATTTAGAAGTATATGATGAATAATAAAAACTACAAATAATTATATGAAATTTAAAAATGTTTTGCACATGGGGAAGGACAAATCAGCAGGAGTCTTACCTAACAAATACAAACATTGTAATCTAATGGTTTATACTCTCATATTAATGTGAAAAAAAAGAAATATTTTGCACATCTATCATGTTTTCAGAAGTATAAAAAGCTATACTTTTCCAAAGAACTAAAAACTACAATGATTGAATGAATCTTGCATTTTTAATTAGAAATGTGCAATATAGACTTACTTGTGTTCTGTTGAATTTTCCCTTTGAAACTATAAAAATTATATAATTAATAATTATTAAAAAGTGCATCAAATAAAAGTCTAAAATATTTTTTCAACTTAAGTCAATTTTCTTTTGCATTATAAAATTTAATGATGGAATTATTTTTCACAATCAACATTAGCAGAGGAATGTAGTTGTTTTCAGCAGGACATATAATTTGCTTACAGTTAAATAAATGGCTAACTTAATAGATAAAAAATAAACAGACTCACTATATTTTAAATTTAAAAATCTGTATTAGATACACCGGCACTTTTTAATGATAGCAATATCCAATATTTTACCATGATGCTGAAATGATGAATGAATTAATTTATTAATTTAAGTCATCAGCTTATTACAGTTGTAAGCATAAAGTCTTGGCATAGCTAATCAAAATGTACTACAGTAATATAAAATGCAACTAAATTAAGATATATTTAAATTGTTCCTTCAATTAAAAAAGAAACTACATATAATGATTCAGTAAATTAGAAGAAAAATCATGTAAATACTATAATTACCAACATTTTTATTAACAGATATATTTTCCTGCATACTATTCTAGACACTAGGGTTCAGCAATAATCTACTGTGTTATACAGAGAATACATTGATAAAGGAATAGAAAGTAGGTGAAAACTTCTGAGAAGAAAATAATACTTCTATGAAGAAAACATCTATGAAGAGTAAGACATTAGAGTGCTATATAAGTTATGATATATTGAAAATGGGTGGAGGGATTCATAAGGAGCTACCATGTGAGCAAAGACTTTATTTCGATGAAAAAGAGAAGTATGCCATAAAAATACATAGAATGAAAGGATTTCTGACAGGGAAACAGTAAGTATAAATGTCATGAGGGCAGACAAGGTTATTGCTTCTAAAGAGACAGAAAGACCAGGGGGGAAATACCCACTCTTTACTAGTGAGAAGGAATGGGTTGTCTTGTGACCTTGACTAATCATTTTGAGTCACTGAGCTTCTGTTTTCTTAACTGTACAGAGGAGACATAAATCTGCCTCAACTACCTCAGAGTTGTGAAGTGGTAAGGTTTGTTAAAGCACGTTGAAAATTACAAAGGGCTATAAAAATGTAAGTTGTTGTTTTAAAGCTATTTTATTATATGACATAACTCAAATAGTCAGAACCCCTGTACCTAGTAGATAACAGCACAAAGTAGAGATGTTCACTGGGAGAAATGTGTGAGATCTTATATGACTTAATTTATTTCACAGTTTAAAAGAAAGTCTAGCCATTTAACCATCTGTACTCCTCAAACACTTTTTTCTAGGTCTCAGTTTATTTACTGATTTAAAGGAATAATAAAGTTTGTGATAAAAGTTAAAGGAGGTATTATATTATAAGGCCAGCACTTAGCAGAGTGTTTAGGATACATTAATTACAAAATAATCTGTAGCTTTACTAGCTATAATTGTTGATTTACAGTGATTATGATCATGTGATGTTGTACCAAAATGTATCTAATCTCATGTAAATTCATGTGTAAAGTTCTTAATCACTGTTGGAGAACATATAATTATACTATGAAGCAATCATAGTTAACAAATAAAATAAATTAAACCCACCAAGTATATTTGGAAGTCAGTAATTCAATTAAATAATGAAGGTTTTGGGATAGTAGAGGCACTGAACTGATAAACACATTCAGATTTTTGAGAATGTTATGTTTTGATTAACCAAAAATAATTAAGTACACACATCACTGGCTTTTAATTAAAGAAAACAATAATATTATTTCATAGACCTCTTGAATCATAACAAACATGATAGTTTTATTTATACAGGAATACTGTCTGAAATAAAATTTTTCAACAGTTAGAAGCTCAGTATGTATTTCTGCAAAGGAATAGAGAATTATTTAATATATTATTTGAAAATGTGTATTTAGCTGATAATCTGTATTAAAGTTTATGAATACAAAAGTTAAATAAAGTTCCTTCCTCTATTTATATCACTGTCTAATTTTTACCCATTATTATAATGAAACATAGTAAGTTGAGTGAAAGAAATGTATACAGAAATAAGGCTGTAGTGTGAGACTAATTAAAGATGTAATTTTGAAAGAGGGGTCTATAAACTAAAATTTTAGGGTTTAGCATCCAACCTGTCGAAGATGGGAAGACTTGAGAGGTGAGAGAATGAATATGAGCAAGAGAAAAGCAATGGGGGTGGTACTAAAAGACATGTAACACCTGCTTTTTGCATAAAAGATACATAGGGTCTAGGTATAAGAACTGTGAATATAGGCAGGAGTGATTTTATGGAGGGTCCTATAGGCCATATTTTCAGTCCCTAAAAGGCTGAAAACAAGTTTTAACTTACTGCCATGAGATAGATTTCAGTCTGTCGAGCATAAAAAGGAAGGCTATGAACAGACTAACAATGTGTAATGAAATAGAATCAGTAATAAAAAAAAAAAAAACCAACAACTCCTAACCAAAAAAAGAGTCCAGGAATAAAAGGATTCCCATCTGAATTCTACCAGACATGCAAAGAAGAATTGGTAACATTCTACTGAAACTGTTAGAAAAAACAAAAAAATTGAGGAGGAAATACTCCCTAACTCATTCAGTGAAACTAGTATCGCTCTAATGCCAAAGCCAGGAAAGGGAAAGGAAACTACAGACCAGTATTTCTGATCAACATAGATGCAAAAACCCTCGACAAAATACCAGCAAACTGAATCCAACACCATATCAACAAGATTTTACACTATGATTAAGTGGGTTTCATTTCGGGTATGCAAGAATGATTCAACATACACAAGCCAAGAAATGTAATTCATCAATAAACAGAACTAAAAAACAAACCCACGTTATTATTTCAAAAGATGCAGAAAAAGCATTCCCTAAAATTCAAAATCCCTTCACGAAAAAACCTTTATCTATGCACTCCTTTTTATAAAAATACAGGACTATTCAAAGATTCTATTTTTTCTTTTAATAGTTTTGGCAAGTTCTGCTTTTCCAGGAATTGTTCTCTTCTTCTAGCTTCTCAAATATTTCCATATTTTTATTCCTAATATTTATTCATTATGCTCTTAATATTTATAGGATCTGTAGTATTGATTCTTTTCTATTTTTCATGTCAAAATGTTTGTATTTTTAAAATCACTCTATTTGTCTATCAATTTCATTAATCTTTTTTAAAAGAATCAACTTCTGCTGATTTTTTAATATTCTATTTCATTGATTGTTTTGCTCCATCTTTTCTTTTTCCTAAATGCTTTGTTCAGTTTGCTCTTTCATTTTCCTTAACAGAGTTCTGTTTTCTTTTACATGGTATTTGCTTGACTAGCTTCTTATTTGTTAGTTTCATTACAAACATTTCATTGAAAGTTTTATAATTTCCTCTATGCAAAAATTTAATCTCCTAATAATTTTAACATATTGTACTTTAACTCTCGTTCAGTTGAAAATATATTTTTTTATTTTTTTCTTGTGACTTATTATTCAAAGCAGAAGGCTAGTTAGGACTATATTGAATAATTTTCAAATATTTGGGGAAATAACAAAACTATCCTTTTGATTTTTAACTTAATTTGATTAGGATCATAGCAGGTAGTATGTATGATTTCAGTACTTTGAAATGTATATCGAGTCTGTTTTGTGGCTTTGCATGTACTATGGCTGCATAGTGATCTAAAAATATTAATTTGATTAATTTAGTTGATTACATTGTTCAAATCATCTACATTTTTTCCATTTGTATTATCAATTACGGAGAGAAGGTTATTATATTTTCCACCATAATTATAGATTTAAACTTTTCTTCTTTCAGTGCTTGCCAATTTCTTCTTAATGAATTTGAAGCTCTCTCATTTAGTTTATATTTAGGAATATTCAATTAACTATTTCATCCTTTTGAAATGACCCACTTCATCTCTTTAATACTTTTTATTTTGTAGTCTGATTTGTTTGAGGCTAATACAGCCACATCAAGTTTTTATTATTTAGATTTTTTCATTCTATATCTTTTCCCATCATTTTATTTTAACCTTTCCACGACTTTATATTTTAAAATGCATAACTTGTAAGCATGGAATTGTATATTACTTCTTTTTTTTCAAGTCTGACAATTTTAGCCTTTAAAAAAAATTGAAGCATATAGTTGATTTCATATAATTTAGTTTAATTATTGTATTTAAAATCATTTATTCTTCCTACATGTTGTATAATTATCCCTCTGTTCTTTCTTTTTTCTTCCTTTCCTGCCATTGCTGGGGTTAATTGGATACTTTCGGTTTTTCATTTTATCTATTATTCTGTTGGCTTTTTTCCCCTGACACTTTTTTTACTGTTCATTCTAGGAAGAGTGAGAAGTTCAACTGCAGGAACACTAGTGATAAGCAGTATATAAGCATGAGATATAATAATGAATACCCCCCACCCCCAAGATATCTAGGTCCAAGTTGCTGGAGCCTGTGAATGTCATCTCACATGGCAGAACTGGTTTTGCCCATGTGATTATTAACAATCTTGTCATGGGTACATTACTCTGTTCTCCAAGTGGGTCCTAAATGCAACCTATTAGAAGGAGGCAGGGGGAGATTTGGCAATACAGACAGCAGAGAAGAGACAATGAAAACACTGAAGTATATACTACCCTGCTGGCTTGGAAGAAGGAAGGAGTCACAAGCCAAAAAATGGAAGGAATGAATCTCTAGCAGCTGGAAAAAGCAAAGAAATACGTTTTCACCAAAAGCCTCCTGAGGTAGCAAAGTCCTGCTGACATGTAATTTTTGACCCAGGAAAGCTTATTTTAGACTTCTGACCACTAGATCTAAAAAAGGATAAATGCATCTTATTTTAAGTTACCAAATATGTGGCAATTTGTTACAGCAGGCAAAAGAATCTAAAATAATTAGATAATGAGCTTATATTAGGGACGTGACCAAATATAATAAAATGTTAAGCTTTTGAATTTAGCAACATTATAGTAAAAATTAAAATAGAATTTTATTTATCATTTCTTATCTTGATAGTTTGGCTTAGATGTTTGCTACCAATGTAATTATAATATATCATTATTATTATTATTATTATTCATGTTTTTATTTCAGAACATTATGGGGCTATAAATGCTTTGGTTACATGGATTGCTTTTGTACTGCTTGAGTCAAGGTTATAACTGTGCCCATCTCTCAGATATCCCTTCCTCCCCCTCCCACCTATGTGATTTCTGTTGAGTTTTACTTCTATATGTGCAGATCAATGTTGATCAATTCATGTCGATTTAATCAGGAATCCATGTAGTGTATGTTTTTCTATTCTTTAGATACTTCGCTTAGGATAATGACTTCCAGTTCCATCCAAATTGTCACAAAAAAGATTGCGACATCTTTTTCATAGCTAGTATTCCCTGGTATATATCTCGTATATACCCCATTTTGTTAATTAACTCATGAATTGATGGGCAGTTGGGTTGAACACTGTTGCACACTGTTGGAAATAGTAAGCAAATAAGGTTGAGGAAGAAGTTTCCAAAGGTAGTTTATTTAAAGGCACTCATCTGGAAACCATAGTCAATCTCAACAATCTCATTGAGATGTTCGCTGTGGAGGCAGGCCATTCTTTCCACCTCTCTCTGAAGGAGGTGCATCACATATTTTCAGTGAGACATCTGACTGCCACTATCAGCTTCTGGCAGCACTTGAAATAGGTCAACCTCAAGGTCTCAACCATTGTGCGAGATCTACCTTTACTGGCTCCAGAGACGATGATTTCTTCTCCCTTCTACTTTCTAATCTGGCACGGGTGTTTCACATTGGCTGGCCCAATTTGAGAACTATGTTTTTTTGGGGAAAATAAGGTTTCCAATTTTCTCTGCATTGAATAAGAAACTCTACAGAGGGTAGCACTGATGCTAAGTTGAATGCAGCCCTTTTATTCTTTGAATTCTTTAGGGTTTATGAAATTTTATTTGTGCTCATTGAGATAGCCTTCGATTAATGAAGGGGGATTTTCCTTTGATTTACATTGTCCATACTAATGTGTTATACTATTATTTTTGCCTATTACATTAGTCTATTTCCTGCAGTTTAAATAAATCAGGAATGATGTTATTTGGACCTGTTCATTTCATTTTTAAAAGAGTATAATTTATTCTAATTTCTTTAATAAATGGAGGGCAATTTACATTATCTATTTCCCCTTGTTTGAGTTTTGCAGTTAGTGTCTTTCAAGGAATTGCTCTATTTACCTAAATTATCAATTTTGGTGGCTTAGAATAGTTCATAATATTTCATTACCCATTAAACATATATCAGGTCACAGTAATGAACTTTATCTCATTTCTATTATTGGTAATTTGTGTTTTCACTTTTTTCCCATGGTCCTTATGAATAGAGTTTTATCGATTTTACTTATTGATTTATATTTTTGTAAACTAGCTTCTCATTTTGTTGATTTTTTTGTCTTGCTTTACTGTTTTTAATTTTATTGATCCTTGTTCTAACTTTTATTTCTTTTCTTCTACATACTTAAAGCTTACATTGCTTTTCCTAACATGAACGCTTGGATTATTGATTATAGATTGTTTCTTTTAGCATATGTATTAACTGCTATAAATTTTCCTGTTAGCACTGATTTTACTGCATCCTACAAATTTTGATGTCATATTTGCATTAAGATCAAAATATTTTAAATTTCCCTTTGTACTTCTTTGACATGTGTCATTTAGAAATGCATTGTTTTATTTCCATTAATTCTTGATATTGCTACCTATACTTCAGTTACTGTTACATTTCTTATTCCTTTTTTTTAGAAACTTTATTTTACATGATTTCTATTTCTTTAAATATGTTAAAGCAGGGGTATTGGTCCAGATTGTGGTTTTATCTTGGTAAATGTTCCCTGAGGTCTTGATAAGAATGTGGATTATGCTATTGTTGGATGACATAGCATGTATAATTTAAGTATCAGTAAGATTAATTTAATTAATAGTGCTTTTCCGGTTAAAGATGGCCTTAGAGATTCTCTGCCTGTGTGATCTATCAGCTAATGATGAACAGTGTTGAACTATACAATCATAAAAGTAGATATGTGTGTGTTTTCCTTTCAGTTGTAGTAGTTTTGCCTCACATGTTTGGATGCTCTGTTCTAGGGGAATATACATTATGTCTTCTTGGAGAATAGACACTTTGCCATTATGTAATGTACTCCTGACGATTTTCTTTATTTTATAATCAGATTTGTCAGAAATTAATATATAGGTAGCTATTTTATTTTTTTATTTTTTTTTTTAGTTTACTTAGCATAGCATGTCTTTCTGCATATATTTACTTGGAACCAATCCAAATCTTCCTGACTGTGATCCTGGTTCACTTGTGTTGCAGACCAGTCCCAAACTACACCATGTGCTATTTCCCAGTGGCTGGTGGAGACAAGAAGAGGTAAAAATAGTCAAGATACAAAAAGAAAGTTTTTTAAGAAGCTGGCTGGGAGACTTTCTACCTCCAAGTGTGAGGATACGCAGAATGCCCCTAACTCTGGGCTAGCTCCGTTTTTATTAAACACATCATTGTTTTAGTAATCAGTCTAATGGGGAAATGCTAAACCCTTGTGTCATGGTTCTTTCTGGGCTTGCATTTTCTAACCAAACTATTTCTTTGACTAACTACATTAGTTAGACTGATTTACCTCTAACTATTACTACTCTGAGTTATTTATGATCTTAACACCAACAGAGCATGGGACAGAGAACACAGTCCAGGAGCAGGATGTCAAAGCAGACCCCACTCAGTTCCTGCACATAAATCTCAAGAGTGGCCATTAAGCCCTGGGGAAGCCTTATACTCAGACGCTGGTGTGTCTACCCATACCGATAAGAGAAGAAAGGAGATATTTTTCTTCTTATCTTCCTGAGAGTCTTTTTCTCTCTTAACAAGGTTTAGGTGCCCTCCCTGTCTCCAGAGTATTCTGCATTCCCTCACTATTTTCCTAACTCCCCAAATGCACTTACTTTCCGTGAGAGGGCAGGGAGCCTTGTCTCTCAGTGCTCAGGGACCTCTGAGCTGAGTCATGCTGGGGGAAGGGTGAAGCTCTGGGAAGACAGTCTGCTTGAAAACGCCAGGCTTCTGGCTGTCACACTTTGCAATACACTTTGAGTTTCTCTGATCCACTTTTCTCTTGTCTCTGTGTCCTTTTGCCCATCATCTGCAATCATTTTCTTATTAAATCATTATTTCTAGCAGCAATGCAAACACATCAAAGTATGACTCTTCTCCTATGTATGCACATGTCCACCTGCAACTTGTTTTTCCAGATTTCAGGATGGCAGGGACTTCAACTGTCTGATGGATCTTAGAAAAGTTTTTTTCCTGACTCATTCCATTGGCATTAAAAAAGGGGAAATGTTCACTGATACTATAGAGGATAAATGCTCATATTTGCTTATTTGTTTTTTACACATATATGTTTTTTCTATTTGTTCAGCTTTCATTGCTGCATTTGTAGGGGATGGAGTAATGTCTTCAATGTTCTTTACATATTTGAAGAAGGCTGAAACTAGATGTCCTGCCATTTTTACTGGAACCACATTAGCTTATCTTAAATATATCTTATGGTAAATTTATTTTCTACTTAGCATTCCATAAAGAGATTTTGAGGAGAAAATTATTTCTTTTTTTTTGCAGTTTTTGGCTGGGGCCGATTTGGAACCTGCCACCTCTGATATATGGGGCCGGCGCCCTACTCCTTGAGCCACAGGCACTGCCCACAAATCATTCCTTTTACAAAGTATTTTTGCAATTCTTAATTCTGGAGGAAACTTTTAATCTCAACTGTCTCAACTTAATAACTGTCCAGTTATTCTGTAACTTAGGGGTCTTTTGCTCTTACCAAAGTGAAGCACGCATCCCTACCTCATGGTGTGTGTGTGTGTGTTGATTTCTCTGTAGCATACTGCTTCCAAAAAATTGTTAGTTCTAAGCAATAATTTTTACTTATGATTAACATTTGATATTACTTTGATAATTGAAGCTAGTATTAAACAAATTGGCATTTTGAGGGAGAAAGCCATCCTGATAATCTACAACCCAAATATTTTATGGAGACTATTTCTTTTCACAATGTGAGAACAATAACACTAAGTCATATTCTATGAAACAATTTAGGGAAAGGTTTCCTGCTAACTGACAAAATTATATGCCAAAAATATGCAATTGGTAGATAATTAAAACTGTGTCTCATTTTATAGTCTGACATTAAATATCGTTGTGACTGCTTGATGTAGGATTCATGAGGATACAAGGATAATATTGTCATGATTATTGTTATAATAAAATATGTTTTAAGTTATACTCATGTTTCCTTCACTCATTTGTCCAATCTGTACAGAAAATTTTAAATATTGCATTTCATTTGTAGTGTAGTTTAAGACATTTACTTTGTCTTTTTCTTAGAATAATTATTTAGAGAATCTCCATGTAGTGTGGCATTCTATTTATTTGTGGTACTTGTAGTTCTATATGATTTCTCTAAAAGTTGTACCTGTGAGGCATAGGAAGACAGAAGTTGACATTAGGTCATCTACTACCTGCAACATGATTTTTATTCTCCATTTCAGATATTTCACATGAGGAGTAGAAGATATTTGGAGCTAAAACAGAAGAAAGAAGAAACTAACCTTCTTCCTCAAGAGTGTTTATTTTTCACAATATCATTAGATTTGTCCACTGCCTACAGAATGGTATTCTGGGAATTCTTTTCTTTTAAAAAAAATTCCATTACAAATTTTAGCAACAATACACACCTTATTTTTCTACACTCACATATCCACACACCCACTCACATTAGTTTTCTGAGGTGTGAATCAGGACTTCCTAGTGACATCTTCACATTTTACATAACTGTTGATGAAACCAGTGCTGACACTGGGAATGTCACTGTAAAATTCTGAGATATTTTAGAGGAAAGAAAAGTGTTATCCAATTATTTGCTTAAAATATATCACCGGCAAGCAACTGAGAAAGCACTATCAACCTGTCAACTTGAAGCAACTTACTTGTTAAAAGCTTTTATTAAACAATTTAAAAACTATGAATTATAAAGTTTTTCTCATTTAGGAGACAAGAAGAAAATATCTACTCAGCAAAAAAAATGAGGAAGTATGATTTAAATGGGTTAACTTCACAGGCTGAATTCAGGCACAACTGCAGTGCTCAGTTTGTGTTGGATAGTTCTCAAATGATTGTGCTCTCAGAGAATTATTTTGTAAAGCACATCTGTAACACCTTTAGAGAGATACAGTTCTCCAGATATTTCAGGACAGAAAATTGCTCTAGGTTGCATTTCTCTGATCATTGAAAGGAGCTGATGTTTCCTTGACCTGATTATTTTTCATTCACATTCATACACTTAATTACAAGCCCACTGCATCTATTTACGTTTCTACACGGTTAATTCCATATCTTCAGTATTACCTTTTAAAATGACTTATGATAGATCTCGGCTGTAAAAGGCCAACTTTACCTTGAGTTAGACAACCAGAAAAGGAGAAAAAAACTTTCACATGAAATTATAATTTTGAACAGAGACAAAATTAAGATCATTATTTCAATCTAGGCAATATTGGAGGTGAAGATTTCTTGCTTTATTTCTTATAATTATCCTCTGTACTTCATAATATACTTCATATGTATATATGTTTGTTGAAAATAAATAGTAAGTGTAATATATTAAAATGCTCTTAAGTAAATATAAATTTACATTAAAATCACTTAGATATACACATAAAATATTAATATTTATTGAATTCTTATTAAGTGCCATGTATGATTTTAAGATATTTACATATTTACATACAATTAACTTGGTTTAATTCTCATTATAAACCTCTGAAATACAAAATAATATCATCTAATTTTTATATTTGAGAAGACTGGAGCACAGAAAAGTCAAATAAGATACCAACAGATGCATAGCTAATCAATGGTAGATGCATAGCTAATCAATATCTTTTCTCAGATTCCAAAGAAAAGATATCCTCCTCAAAAATCAGAATTCTTAATGGCTGCACAGTACAGATCTTTTATTTCACAATTCCATTACTTTAATTAGTTTTAATAATATTGTGTAATGTTTTAAATTATTCTAGTCTTTTTCTGTATGCATATGATAAAACAATAGTTTATATATTATTTAAAATCAGGTTCCCTACTTAATGATTTATCATCACACTTTCTTTTCACCAAAAGTCTTATAATTTTAATATGTGTGGTTTGGTTATGTATTTCCAAGACATATTTTAGAACATTGTGCACACACTGTTTCTTTCTTCTCAATATTTATTCCTTGTTTTTCCATTACTTTATTTTCCTTTTTAATACAAAATATTAAGGAAGCACATGTGTTTTTGTTACATGTATGAATTGTATAATGCTGAAGTCCAAGGTTTTAGCATGCCTGTCACCAGATTGGTGTAGATTAGACCCAATAGGAATGTTTTTGATTCCCTTGCCCACTTTCTGTCCTTCCTAGTTTCCAGGGCAGAAGAATGAGAGAAGATCCTTATATCTCACCATATACAAAAATCAATGTATGATAGATTAAAGACTTAAATGTCAGACTTGACAATAAAATTAAACTAAAAATTTCTGCATAGCAAAGGAAATAATTGACAAAATAAGTAGAACAATCTAAAAATGGAAGAAAATATTTACAAATATTATATGTAATAATTCCACAAAGGACTAATATCCATCATCTACAAAGAACTCAAGCAAGTCACTATGAAAAAGGAAAAAAAAGAGAGAGATTTTACCTACTAAATGCAATCAGTGTGACCTGGTTCTCTATATCCTCAATGAAACACCCCTCCCACCTAAAAAAAAAAAAAAAAAAAAAAAAAACTTCATTAGAAAATGATCAAAAGACATGGACAGACTTTTATTTTTTTCAAAATGGAGAGACAAATGGCCAGCAAATATATATAAAAAATCCTCAACATCACTAATCATCAGGAAAATGAAAACTAAGAGTACAATGCAATAATGCCTTTCCCCTATTGGGTGGCCATTGCTAAAAATCAAAGAACAATCGATGTTGTTCTGGATATGCTGAAAAAGGAGTGCTTATGTATTGTTGATGGAAATTACATTAGCACAACCGGTATGGAAAACAGTATGGGAAGTTCCCCTCCCCATGAAGTAAGAGATATCTACCCAAAAGAAAAGCAGTCATTATATCAAAAAGACACCTGTACCTCAATGTTTATCACAGCACAATTTACAGTCAAAAGATATGGAATCAAACCAACTGTCCATCAATCAAGGAGGGGATAAAGAAAATGTGTGTGTATGGACACAAAGACACACACACACATTCACCATGTAGAACTACTCAGCCAAAATTTGAATGAAATAATTCCTTTTGCAGAAAATTAGATGGAACTGGAGAGCATTATTATAAGCAAGGTTTCCCATGAATGGAAAAACAAGCACTACATGTTTTTACTAATAAGTGGGAGCTAAAAAATGGGTATGCATGGTCATATATTGGTGTAAAGGACATTGTTCTGTCATTATTACCTAATAATAGGATAAATGAACAATCACACTGCTACCCTGAAAACAGTTTGCACTTCTCATTCCATTTCAAATCTAGGAATGGCCAAAGAGATGTGTAATTAAAAAAGGCACTGTAGTGCTTCCATAAACATTCTTTTTTTTTTTTTTTGAGACAGAGTCTTTGTTGCCCTCTGTAGAGTGCTGTTGTGACATCACAGCTCTCAGCAACTCCAGCTCTTGGGCTTGGGCGATTATCTTGCCTTAGCCTTCCAAGTAGCTGAAAGTAGCTGAGACTACAGGCAACCGCCACAATGCCTGGCTATTTTTTTGTTGCAGTTTGGCTTGGGCCTGGGTTCGAAGGTTCAAACCCGCTACCCTTGGTATATGGGGCCAGTGCCCTACTCACTGAGCCACAGGCACTGCCTCATAAATATTCTTTAAATGTGAAAGTCTCCTGTTCATTCTCATTTGCTTTTTCTTCCTTGCCAGTGTATAAAGCACAGAGAAGATGCCTGGAGCTGGATCAGCCATCTGGACTATATGGTTCCTCTGAGAAGGGGGTTAGCATAGGGCTAAGTAATATCATAGAAGTGATATGAGTTCCTGAGAACTTCACAGACCACAGCCTCCATTACAGACCTGGATTTCCTTCCTTAAAATATTTATGTGGGAAATAATACACTCCTATTATGGTTAACGCACTATTATTTTGAGGTATCTCTTGCTCACAGAGAAACTAGGCTGAAAAGTCATCAAATGCTTATGTGCAAGATTCTACACAGAGATTACTACTCTACTAAATCAAAACAGAGTAGAATCGGCCATAGTTTTTTAAGCAGGAAAAATATTCACTAACTGTCCTTGAAAGGATAGATACCCTTCTCAAAGGCACAGATACGCTCACTTCCAGCTAACGTGCACGTGCATTCAGGGTGGAGGAGCTAAGAAGGTAGACTGGAAAGATGGAATTGGTTACCGGGTTAGAACTATTACCACTCTCCCTCAATCTGCTCTCCCTTCCCGCCACCTCTGTTCTTCTATCCTGGTTCTCGTCCATTATAAGTAAGACTCGGTTTTATTGGTTCATTTTTAATAACAAATTAAATTTTTAATATGCAAAATGTACAAAAAATGGTAACAAACTGAATAGACATACTAAGCTTTTTGATGACGTTTAAATCCCAGATATATAAAACACAAAATTTCCCTGTAGAATAATAATGTAATTTAAAATATGTGAATTTAAAAATTGTTTTAATAACATAAAGTTATTTATTTTATGTGAGAGTTAGAAATTACAGTATTTTGCATTTTTTCTTTATATTATTCTGAAAATATTTTTACTACTTATAGGTATTGCTTACCTGAATGGTTTTCAATATCCTATGTATTTTCCTTCATTATGAGATACTTATATTCACAAAGGTTATTGTGTTAAAAGAATTTTAAAACTTGTCCAAACACCTTTTCTGAAATAGACATGTGGCCTGTATCATGATTATTGTGATTTAAATCCCCCAAAGTCCCATACAATGTGACCATGGAAGTAGATTCAACCACTTGTGAGTAGGCCTGTCCTTATTGTCAGTATACTGAAATTCGTTTTAGATTGGATAGTTTTAATACTTCTATAGAAATAATGCAGGGAATCATTAATATGGAGACATATTAAATAGAGGCATATTAATATGTATTACTATATAGACATGACTGTTCCACTAGGAAAAAAACAAAAGACACAAAAACATGTTGCATTTGAAAACAGCAGGTTGACTGTTACCTAGGAAAACATCCTGAGAAATCGGTACATTGTGCTGCTCCATTACCTCACTCACTCATTCAATCCCGTGAGTAATGCGATCCATCACAGTAAAATACTGATGTGTCAAAGTGTCCGTGGGAAGGATTGGGGAAGATAATTGGTAATTTTTTTGGCAAGAGAATTTTCTAACTTTAAGCGTGAATCATATTCTCAATGTTTACTGAGAATATTTCAGGGACTCTAGGCAACATTTTCACGTACAGAGGAAAATTGATTTTGAGTGCATGTAACAAGTACAAATCTAATGTTTGCTGCTTTAAAAATGTATATTTGGAGCTTGGTTTTATGGTATAGCCATGTCTCATAAAAGTATCGTGATAGTGGAGTTACTTAAAGATTCAGTAAGCTTAAATTGGAAATGCAAATTTTTGCAGCACA
Source organism: Nycticebus coucang (assembly GCF_027406575.1). Classification (NCBI taxonomy): domain Eukaryota; kingdom Metazoa; phylum Chordata; class Mammalia; order Primates; family Lorisidae; genus Nycticebus; species Nycticebus coucang. The sequence goes on along the minus strand of NC_069780.1, from coordinate 58,990,958 downwards.
TTTACGAAGCTCAGGTGAAATTTAGATTTTATCTGTGATGTATGGATTTAGTATTAGAAAAAAATTTCTCTTATTTATCAATATTTTTAAAGAACTCCAGTGGAATTTTATTATTGTTACTCTTTTCTTCTCTTTCTGTATGTGCAAGCTGAACAATTTCTCTGTTCCAAGTTTTTTTCTTTTCCTGAGTTTTAACCACATATGCAACTATCTAATTAACATTTTCTTTTTTCCCTAAGAATTTAATTAAGTGAACCTCTTACTTTTCCTTTCTCAACTTGTCAGTTTTCTAATATTCCCTTACTCGGGGAGTAGTTACCACAATTTTTATGATCATGAATGTCAGGGACCTATAAAATTGACTGTAATACTTTCTTCCCCAATTTCTATGTGTGACTACCACTAAAAGAAGTGCACATAGTCAACTTTTACACTTCTGTAAATGATTGCATGACTTCACATCAATTATTGCATTGATATAAGACTTTTATATCAATTGCCCAACTGGCCTACTAGATTTGAGTATTTATTTCATTGTTAACACATTTACATATTTATAAAATATAAACATTCCACTTATCCCTTCAGTTACTCACTTTTGCTTACTCATATAGGAGGAAAAATAAGTCCAGTCACTTAAATAACACAATGGAGACAAGTTCTGACTTGGCTGACTTGGTAGCGTCACCTCCTCCAGTATCACCTTCTAACCATAATAAAATACTGATAGTTCTTAAAGATTGTTTTTTCTAAGAATAGTCTCCTTGAAAATAATGCCACTTGCCACTACAACCACCCCCACCGTCACGAGTCTCCACACCACCTTATTATTGATCACACCTACTCATTTTTCAAGGGCAAAGTCATAGAATCTCTCTTAAGTGTTTCTTGGATTCCATATATGATTTACCGCTCCTTCCTTTATATACAACTGTGCCCTCTGTTTTGTTTTATATGTGCTTCAGAATAGTAGTACTGTATTTGTAATTTTTGTGTCAGTTTCTTTCTCCCTAAGATTGAAAGCTCAATGGGGTTTGTATCCTGTCTATTTTAGCTCTGTATTCATACTGTTCAACACAAGGCTTTCAGGAAGCTGTCATTGAAAGAACAAATGAATCCCAAAACAATAAAACAAAATGAAATGTGTATAGTGGTTGGCCATAAACAAACATCTCTCATATTGCATCACACTATATACAGGGGTCCTCAAACTTTTTAAACAGGGGGCCAATTCACTGTCCCTCAGACCATTGGAGGGCTGGACTATAGTTAAAAAAACCAAACAAACAAAAAAAAACTATGAACAAATTCCTATGCACACTGCACATACCTTATTTTGAAGTAAAAAACAAAACGGGAACAAATACAATTCACATCACTTCATGTGGCCCGCAGGCTGCAGTTTGAGGACACCTGCACTATAATTTGAATGGGTCCACTCTAACATTCACGTGTTGCCAATGTAATAGTATTAAGAGGAAGGGCCTTCAAGAGGGGATTAGGTCATGAGACTCCTCTCTTGTAAATGGAACTAAGGCACTTATAAAATAGCCTTCACCTGGTGTTCAGCTGCCTTGCATTCCACCTTCCACCACGGGGTACCCAAACAGCGCCCTCCCCTGTGGAGGATGCAGCTCTCACCAGATAAGCAAATATTCTGTTTTGGTCTTGAACTTCCCAGCCTTCAGTTCTGTAAGAAAATATATTCCTATTCTTAACAAATTACCCAGTCTCAGGTACTTTTTTGTACCAACACAAATAGACCAAGATACATCATAAGAGATAAATTTGAGAACTACATAAAACATAGTATAAGAAATCAAGACTCCAATTTCCATACCAAAAAAAAATAGTATTTTTTCAGTGTCATATACTGAGTATGGAAGTGAATATTTGAAAGTAGGTATGTTGATGAAAGACTTCATTTCTATTTGTAAACACAGGTGTTATTTAAGCATCCTAATGATTCGGAAAATCTACATAATTAGAATTATAAAAGAATTTGGGTTGTGTTTGGACTAGCCACAAGAAGATATGCAATCCCAGGAGGTCATTTAATTTCTCTTACATTCAGTTTTTTGAGAGGAGGGCCTAATTTCTAAGTTTATGGAAAGCTTGAAAACCTCATAAAATTTACCCCCTTGATATTTCAAAATTAAACTATTTTATGGTCGGGCGGCGCCTGTGGCTCAGTCTGTAAGGCTCCGGCCCCATATACCAAGGGTGACAGGTTCAAACCCGGCCCCGGCCAAACTGCAACCAAAAAATAGCCGGGCGTTGTGGCGGGCGCCTGTAGTCCCAGCTACTGGGGAGGCTGAGGCAAGAGAATCGCTTAAGCCCTGGAGTTGGAGATTGCTGTGAGCTGTGTGAGGCCCCGCCCTCTACCTAGGGCCATAAAGTGAGACTCTGTCTCTACAAAAAAAACAAAACAAAACTATTTTATGGTCATAGAATTACAGTTTTGATAATCAAAGTGATTTTTATAATTAGTTTTCTTTACTAATATAAAGAACTACTAAATTGTTAGAAACTTTAGGAATTTCCTAAATTCTTACATGCTCAATGTTTCCTTTTTTTAATAATTTTTCAACACAGGTGTCCTGTGACTTTATTTAGCTTTTTACACATCCAAGACATTTTGGGCTCCATTTTTTTTTAAAGAAGAGATTATTTGTTTAATTTTAGTGAAAAAAGCTTATTTATATTTGAGGAAAATGTTAACATATTGGTGGTATGAAAACACCTTATTCTTTGCCCTGGCACTGTCACACAGATGGAGGAAAATGTCCACAGACACAAAAAACACACAGAATTGAAGAACATATACCTATTTTGCACTCTGAAAAAGAAAAAGCCTGAGAACCCTGTTCTGCTAGTCCAGCTATAGTTTTCAAATTAAATGAAGCCTATTTAATAAACTATTGCTGCAACAATGCTCCTGACCTCAGAAGGAACACACACATATTTTCCTCATCTCCTTTCTGTGAGTCATGAGGAGCACTCCTGTCTTAGGGCTTGGTGTGGGTAAACTGAGTTGGTTTCAAGCTTCAGGAGAGGGTCCAGTCTACTACTCCAGTTATGGTTCTCTAATATAAAAATTCACGTAAGAAAAATAAGAAAAGTATTTGATACTACCATGTGCTGCCATGATTGCATGTAAGTAGTTCACATACATCCATGGTGTTTTCTTTGGAAGTCTCTTTGGATGAGATATATTAGAATATAGGGGAAAGAATCACATTAATTATTACATATATGGTCCAAACACATAGTGATGAATTCAGTGATCTTGTGACATTTGTGTTGTAGTTGGAGAAGAATTAAGAAAGATTTCTTTCTTCCATGATGACATTTAACTTGCCAGCATAGCCTCTTGGCTCTACCTTTAAGTGATGTTCAGAATCTACTAATCGCCACTTTATCACTACAACTTGGTCCAAGTCATTATTATCCATCATCCTGGTCATTGAAATAGTCTCCCACCTGGCCCCTCTATAACCACTTTTTACCTCTTCAGTAGCAAGAGGAAACACACTTATTTTGTAAAAACATAAGTGAAACAACAAAACTTCCTAATGCTTGCCCATTTTTCCTCAAAATACAAATCAAGTATGTTACCATTTGTTTCAAGAATGCATGTTATAAACCATGGTCACCTCTCCTACCCACGTCTTCTCTGACTTCACCCTTTTTCTCACTCAGCAGCGGCCTCGGCGCGGTCTCTTGTGATGGATACCACTTAAGTTCCCTGCTAAGGCTTTTATGATTTGCTGGGTTTGTTACGTGTCTTCCCATGACTAGTTCCTTCACTACCCACAATTCTTGCTCAAATCTTAGATACAACCAGTCAAGCCTTTCTCTACTATCTTATTTAAAACAGCAATACATTCTTCTCACCAGGATTCCCAAAACTTCTTCCCTGATTTTTCTTTAATCCCAGAACATTTATCATCTTTCAAAATATGATATAATTTTTTTATTTATTTGGCTTATTATCTGTCTCTTTAAAATGTTAATAAACTTAATAAGGATAACGATTTTGTTTTGTTTTGTTTATTTTGTGACATTATCCAGGGTTTAGAATTACAGGTGAAACAAGGTCTGTGCTTAATTAATAACTGTTCACTAAAAAAACTATATAATATATATGAATAAAATGATTATACATGGAAAGAAAAAAAAACTAAAAGCCAAGATTCTCTTATTTTCATTAAAAAGTAAATTTGGGGCGGTGCCTGTGGCTCAGAGGGGTAGAGCGCCGGCCCCGTATGCTGGAGGTGGTGGGTTCAAACCCAGCCTCGGCCAAAAACTGCAAAAAAAAAAAAAAAAAGGAAATTTAATATAGAGAATTGTCTTAATTTTCACGTACAGCATTCCTCACTTTTATATTATATATATGTTTGTGTTATTTTATTTCAACAATTTAAGTCTATACAGGATATCTATATATGTATATACGTATAGATATTAATATATGCAGTCATGTGCCAAATAATGATGTGTTGCTCAACATCAGACAGCATATACAATGCAATGGAGGTCCCACTATATTACAATGTCATATTTTAAATTTTAGGTATAATTAAACAAATACTTGAATTGCATTAAAATTTCCTACAGTATTTAATACAGTAAAGACTTGCGGTTTTGTATACTCTATAGACTAAGTATATAGCAGGGTGCGCTATCTAGGCTTGTTTAAGTACATTCTATGATGTTCACACAATGATAAAATTGCCTAATGACACATTTCTTAGAACATATCCCCACAGGAAAAGTCTAAATTATGCATGATTATATGTTAAAAAAAATTTTATTGTATGGGCAGCGCCTGTGGCTCAGTGAGTAGGGCGCTGGCCCCATATGCCAAGGGTGGTGGGTTCAAACCCAGCCCCGGCCAAACTGCAACAGAAAAATAGCCGGGCGTTGTGGCGGGCGCCTGTAGTCCCAGCTGCTCGGGAGGCTGAGGCAAGAGAATCGCGTAAGCCCAAGAGTTAGAGGTTGCTGTGAGCCGTGTGATGCCACGGCACTCTACCCGAGGGCAGTACAGTGAGACTCTGTCTCTACAAAAAAAAAAAAAAAAATTATTGTAATGTTGAATTTTGATACATAAAAAAATTTAAAAAATTAAACCAATGGTTGTAATTGATGGCATTTTTAGTCTTCATAATTTCACCACTCATTAAGTGGTGATTATATCATATATATAATACACAATAATAATTATTGGCATCAAGCACACAAACAAATCAGTAGAACAGAACTAAGAGTCCAGAAGTAGACTGCAACATAAATAGCCAATTGATTTCAGACAAAGTGAAGGAATAATTGGAGACGCTTGTGCCACCATAGGAACTTTAATACATACCTTACAATATCTACAGAAAGTAATTCAAATAATATGATTTATTATTTAAATCATAAAATATAAAATTATAAAATTATAAAACTTTTATAACAAAATATAAGAGAAAAATCTTTGTGATCTTTAGTTAGGCAAAGAATTCTTTTTTTTTTTTTTTTACTTAGGCAAAGAATTCTTAAATAAAAAATCAGCATTATGATTGGTAAAATTAAATAAATGATAATTGGACTTTGCCATAGTCAAGCACTTCTTATCTTTGTAAGACACTGTTAAAGAAGGAAAGACAAACCATGAACTGGGAAAAAATTGCAGATCAGACATTTAAGAAAAAACTGAATCTAGCATATATAAAGAACTCACAAAACTCAACAATTAGAAAGCAAACAATAGGGTGGCGCCTGTGGCTCAGTTGGTAAGGCACAGGCCCCATATACCGAGGATGGTGGGTTCAAACCCTGCCCCGGCCAAACTGCAGCCAAAAAATAGCCGGGCGTTGTGGCGGGCGCCTGTAGTCCCAGCTGCTTGGGAGGCTGAGGCAAGAGAATCGCTTAAGCCCAGGAGTTGGAGGTTGCTGTGAACTGTGTGACGCCACGGCACTCTACCGAGGGCCATAAAGTGAGACTCTGTCTCTACAAAAAAAATAAAAATAAATAAAAAAGAAAGCAAATAATAGTTTAAAAATATAAACAAAATTTTAAACAGGTACCTTGGCAAAGAAATACAGATAACAACATATGAACAGATGTTTGACATTTTCAGTCGTTGGAGTAATGAAAAGAAAATCCACAATGAGTAATACATCATGAAATTAAATCCATAATGATATATTATTACTGCCACTGGAAATTTCCAAATCTCTTTAGAAAGCAATTTGGACATTTTTAAAAATGATAAAGGTACACCTATCATATCACCCAACCTTATTTCCTCTAATATTTATGAAAGTAAATTATTCCACAAAAAATTTCCCATAAATGTTCACAGTAGTTTTGTGTCTAATAGCCAACAACTGAAAACAACCCAAGTGTCCATAAACAAGTAAATGCATAAACAAATTGTGGTATGTTCATGCAATATAATACAAGTCAGCAACAAAAATGAATTAACCTTTCATACATGTAGGAATTCAGAGCGTCCCAAAAGTTGCCCTAAAGTCACATACTTAGGGAAATTGTAGCTAATGTACCTTTATTTACAAAATATCATTACAGAAGTTTGCAAAGAGGTCACCAACATGTAAAGAATATTTTGTAAATTGTGCAATGAATATTTTGTAAATAAAGGTACATTTAGCTACAATTTTTCATTTTCTCTATGTATGATAACTTTGGGTGCTGTTTAGGAACACCCTGTATAAATGGATCTCAAACAAATTATTCTGAATAAAGGAATCCAGTCTCCTTCCTTAAAAGGTGCATACTTTATGATTATATTTATATAAAATTCTAAAAAATGCAAAGTAATGTGTTTGATCAACAAAGCTGATCAAAGGTTGCCAGGAGAATATGAAAGGAAGAGATTACAAAGTGTTGCAAATAAACTTTGAGTATGTTTCACGTGCTCAATGTCCAGATTGTGTAGGCAGTTTCACAGATATAAACATTTGACAAACCTTACAGATTTTAGTATGTGCCATTACTGTATTTGAAGTATTCTCGATAAACTTTTCTTTTGAGTAATAACTGATGTATTTATGAGATACAGAGTTATAATTTGATAAACATTTACAACATGTAATGATCAAACATGGGTAATTAGCATATCCATCACCTCAAACATTTCTCTTTCCTTTATATTAAAAACATTAAAATTTCTCTGTTGTAGTTTTTGAATATATGTAATTAATTGCTAACTATTGTCACCCTACTCTGATACATAGCACTAGAAATTAATCCTCCATCCTAGCTGTAGGTTTGTATCTGTTGATCAACCACTCCTCCCGTTCTTCCCCCCTTCCCTTCCAGCCTTTAATAACCATCATTCTCTCTTCATCTATGAGCTAAACTTTTCTTTTTTTTTTTTTTTAGCTGAACTTTTCTTATATCCCCCATATGAGTGACAATATGGGGTATTTATTTTTTTGGTGCCTAACATTTCATTCAACATAATGACATACAGGTCCATATGTTGCTAGGAATGGTTGAATAGTATTCCTTTGTGTATACTTATCATATTTTCTTTATCCATTTGTCTGTTTATGGGCAGTTAGATTGATTCCTATTTTGGTCCTTGTTAATAGCTTTGTAAGAAACATGGAGTATAGATATTTCTTTGACATACTGATTTTCTTTTTTTTTAATTTCAAATTAATATGAGGCACACATTTTTAGGTTACATCGTTTTCACTTCTAAGATAAAGTTCAAGTTGTAGTTGAGCCCTTCGCCCAGAGGGTGTGCTGAACACCCTCCCATTGTGCACATTATGTAAGATGCTGCCAATTGCTCTTCCACCTCCTGCAATTAACACTCCCTCCTCCCTCCTTTGCTCTCCCTTTTTCCTCTTCCCCCGTCCCCTTTGCTAGACTGTATTTGTGTTTTATCATTCATGTGAGCATGTAATATTTATATAATGGTTTCATATTAGTATTGAGTACATCAGATATATATATATACATTCCATTCTCGAGATACTTAACTAAGTGGAATGTGTTTCAATTCCATCCAGGTAAAAATCAAAGATGTAAAAAGTCTCCATCTTTTCTAATGGCTGAATGGGTCTTCATGGTATACAGATGCCACAGTTTGTTAACCCATTAATGGGTTAATGGGCATTTGCATTGCTTCCATGTCTTGGTAAATGTGAATTGAGCTTAATGGAAGATTGACTTTTAGTTCCTTAAGAATTCTCTGTACTTCTTTCCATAAAGGTTGCATTAGTTTGCAGTCCCACCAGCCATGTAGAAGTGTTCCCTTCCCTCCACATTCACACCAGTGTCTCCAGATTTGGGACTTTGTGATACTGCCCTGGGAAAATATTTTATGAACATTTCCCCACCAGCAGTTGCAGTCACACCAAAAATAAATAAATTGGACTTGATCAAACTTCTGCACAACTAAGGGTATCACAACCAAAGTAAACAGATAGGCTTTGGAATGGGAGAAAGTTTTTGCATATTTGAATCTGACAAAGGACTGATAGTTAGAATCTACAGAGAACTCAAATCACAACAAGAAAAGAGCAAACCACCCCATTTACAAGTGGGCAAGAGACTTGAACAGAAACTTCTTTGAAGATAACAGATGAATGGCCCACAAACATATGAAAAAATGCTCATCATCTTTAATCTGCAGAGAAATGCAATGAAATCCCCTCTGAGGTATCACCTAAATCCAGTTTAATTTTCGTTATTGTGAATATATACACAGTAGAGAGATTGCTGGATTTTTAGTAAAATTACAGGAAAATAAGATCGATAGGCATGATTCATGCTCATTCTAACTTTATTTCATTCTTTTAGTAATATTATAGTATGAGCATGATTTAATCACTTAGAAGGTTTATATTTGTGGTCTATATTTGCTGATGACAATATATTGTGGATTTGTTTTCTTCAAAAAATAGTAGTGGTTTTCAGAGCACCTTGTTTACTGAAGCAAATAAAGGGCAATGGCATGGCAAATGACCTTTTTTAATTATTAAAATACCATTTCTTTCTTCCTAACTGTACCACTTGAACCCATGGGATTAATATGTATATTATAATAGGTGTTTAAGAGTTCCAGTATGAACAAGGCTATATAAGTGAATATACAAATTTGTAATATTTATATCTTAATCCTCATATCTTAAGGATTGTTCTACTTTCTGAACTTACTTGTAGTGCTGATCACTAGAAAACAAAGTATAAAACCCACATGCTCACTCTTTAATCAATTTGTGTAAAAAAAATAGTTTTTACAACACAAACATGAAACTGTTGCTTGTTTGCTCCCACTACTTTCCAAAGCATTACTATCAGGTAAATTCAAAAAAGAAATGAAAATATAATTCTATCTATAATGATATTGCTCATTACTTATTGCTAAGGTAATTATACTAGTATGTAAATGTAGAGAAAAGGAAAATTGGAAAATATATCTTGCTAAGGTAGATTCTTGCCATTTTATTAAAATGTGATAGATTGTGCACCTATTAACCCAGAAAATCAATAAAACTAAAAAGACAAAATTTATTTAACCCCATAATTTATAATTTAATAAATATTTTAAATTTAATTTATAAATTAATTTATTTATAATTTAATTTAATTTCACTTCAGAAACATACTTTATATAGTCAAATTCCAACCTGTGTCCAAAGTCAATAACAAATCAGTTTTATTAACTTTACCTTTTATTCCTAAATGTTACACAAGTATAATTAATTGTTGGTTAATTTGAATCAATGACACAGTCTAAGTAATGTCTAAATACTTATATATTCTGAAGAGAGTCAGAATTATATAGGTAAGAAGAGGCTTAGACTAATAATTCTAATGTCAAGTGCATGTTATTTTATTCTACCTCTTTGAACACTGTTAATCCATGGATGATATATTTGACAAATGTCAATTACAAGAATGTTTAATTAACCAAAAGACCCAATTTTCTGATTATTTTTGCATAGATGGGTGCTCACTAAAATTTTTGTTAAGAAAAATTTTCAAAATGTAACTTCTATTATTTATATATTCTTGCCTAAAGAAAATTAAAGGTCTTTGACCTCGAATTCTTTCTAACTTTTGATGAACAAGGCAGATTCTCCTAAAAAAAGTGTATCTTGAGGGTTACAATACAGATTTCTAGCAAACACTAGATTTACAAAATAGATTTTTATATCACACTCATTCATTAATTAGCAATGATTCAGTGATTTTAAATGAATGCAATCTTAAACTTTACATTCGCTGTTGTGCAGATTACTAAGGAGATTATTAGGTCTTTCAGAAGGGTAGGAGAAAGGGTTTCCTTCCCCCTGTTTTTATTTATGCTTTCTGCCAGCCTAGCCTAGCAAAGCCCCCACTCTGTGGTCTGAGTACTAATGCGAGAGGGTCCCTTAAAGAGTATGATAATCCCAGCATATTTCCTTTGTTCTTACAGCCCTGTGGCAGTAGTTTTTCCTCCAGTTGTTATCTCTGTGATAATTCAGTTTGTATGTTTGCGCTTTAAGCTCTTAACATTTATGTTACTAATTCCTTCTACTAAATTTTCTTTGTTGAAATGTGATTTTATTTGTCCTTACTAGGCACATCGTGTATTAATATAATATATGGCTACACTTACCTACAACTAAAAACAAAACAAAACAAAACAAAACAAAAACCTCTTCAAAACTCAATTTGTTGGATATTCTGTATTGGAATTAGCATTATACAACATTATACACGTATGTAACTTGAAAATTGGAAAAATCTATAGTAGAGGCATCGCCTGTAGATCAGTGGGTAGGGTGCTGGCCACGTACACCAAGGGTGGCAGGTTCAAACCTGGCCTGGGCCAGCTAAACAACAATGACAACAGCAAAAACAAACAAACAAACAAAAAGCCAGCATTGTGGCAAGTGCCTATAGTCCCAGCTACTTGGGAGGCTGAGGTGAGAGAATTACTTAAGTCCAAGAGTCTGAGGTTGCTGTGAGCTATGACACCATAGCACTCTACTAGGGCAACAGCTTGAGACCCTGTCTCAAAAAAACAAAAAAAAAAATCTATTGTGGGGATTAAAATGAGTTTAATTATGAATGTTATTTATGCACAAATCTTAATATTAATTTATTAATTGCTCCTACTAAAATCGTCCCAGTACTGTCATGCTTTTTATGGCTCTTCAGTCATTTTAAGAAGCTCAAGATTTCTACAATATTCATTTTGGTTTTTTTACCTCATTTCCTTCTCTTTCATTTTTGACTTGTATGCTATCCTGGCCATAGTTGATAACTCCTGATTTTCCTTTCCTCAATTAGCCCCCAATCTAGCAATTTGTAGCTTTACTCTAACCTCCCTGGCTCCTCTGCTTAGCTCGTCTCCTGTGATTTCTACTCATCTACCTAACTTCTAGGTTTGTCTCTCCCTCCCTTTTAATTAGCATTTATTATTAGTATATTATACTAATTGTTTAATTAGTATTATTATTAATAATAATACTGTTATTATTATTATTCACACTACTTTTTTGGGAAAACTCAAAAAGTACTAGAATACACAAATCATTCTTTTTTATTTCAAAACAGAGGTTAAAAATGATGTAGTTTACATGTATTTATTTTGTTATAATTATGTCTGAATTGTAAGTGTGCCTGTCACTCACATGGTGTTTATTGTACCCATTAGGTAAGTTTTTTCTGTCTCTTCTTCCCCCCCTGTTTGATTTCCACTGAGCTTTGCTTCTCTCTGTGCACATGCATGCTTATCAGTAAGTTCCAGTTTAATAGGGATAGATACAATATTCGTTTTTCCATTCCTTAGATATTTCACTTAGGATAATGATCTCCAGTTCTATCCAAATAGTTAGAGCTTAATTAATCCTTCTTCAGGGTTGAGTAGTATTCCACATTATACATATACCACATTTTGTTAATCCCATGTATATTATTCTCTACCTTACCAAAAATAAGTTGCCTGTATGTGGATGGTTTCATTTCTGGATTTTCTGTCCTGTTCCATTGGTCTATGCCTCTATTTTTGGGCTAAGCCCATGCTATTTTGGTTACTGAAGCCTTGTAGTATAGTTTGAAGTCTGGTAAAATGATGACTCCAGATTTGTTCTTTTTATCTAAGATTCCTTTGGACATTCAGGCTTTTTTCTTATTCCAAACAAAAGGTATAATTGTTTTTTCTAGATCTTTGAAATATGACATTGGTGCTTTAATATGGATTGCATCAGATCTCACTTTGGGTTATATAAGCATTTTAATAATCTTGATTATATTGATCCATGAGCACAGTATGTTTTTCCATTTGTTTGTGTCATCTGTGATTTCTTTCCTCTCTATTTCATGGTTATCTACGTGGAGTAGAGATAGTTCACCTCCTTGATCAAGTATATTACTAGATATTTCATTTTCTATGAAGCTATTGTGAATGCTCTTAGGTCTTTGATTTGACTCTCAGTTTGACTCTTTGTTGGTGTATAAAAAAAGCTACTGATTCTCATACATTGATTTTTGTAACCTGAGACTTTGCTGAATTTATTTATCAATTGCAGGACTCTTTTAGTGGAGTCCCAGAGTTTTCTAGATGTAAGATCATCTTATAAAAAAAAAAAAAATACAGTTTGATTTCTTTTTTTCCCTGATTTGGATGCTTTTTATTTCTTTCTCTTACCTGATTGCTCTGGCTAAATCTTTCAGAGCTTGTTATAAATAGAACTGGGGACAGTGGGCACCATTTTCATCTTCCAGTTCTTAGTGAGAATGCTTCCAACTTTTCCCCATTCACTATGATATTGGTGTGTTCGTCACATGTAGCTTTTATAATTATGTGATACATTTATTCTATTCCTAGTTTGTTGAGAATTTTTATAATGAAAGGTACTGAATTCTGTCAAATGTTTTTTTCTGTACATATTGAGATAACCGTATGGTCTCTTTCTTTTCTTTCTTCTTCTTCTTCTTCTTCTTCTTTTTTTTTTTTTTTTTGCTTCTGTTTATGTGGTGAAACACATTTATTGATTTATGTATGTTGAATTGTCCTCGTATCCCTGAGATAAAGCCCACTTGTCATGGTGGATTATTTTTTTGATGTGGTATTGAATTTTGTTTGCTGGTATTTAATTGAATATTTTTGCATCTGTGTTTATAAGGGGTGTTGATCTGCAATTTTGTTTTGTTGTTTGGTATCAAGGTGATACTGGCTTCATAAAATGATTTGGGAAGATTCCCTCCTTCTTGAAGTTATGGAATAATTTCTGTGGTATGGGTACCTATTTTTTTCTTGCAGGTCTCATAAATTTGGCTATGAATCCATCTGATCCAGGACTGTTAGTTACTATTGTTGGAGTATTATTTTTATTACTGCATAAATCACATTGCTCATTTTTGTCTGTTCAGAAGTTCTATTTCTTCTTGATTAAGTCTTAGGAGATTGTGTGTTTCCTGAAGTATGTAGCCTTTTGCTCTATTTTGCATTTATAAGCATAGCTTTTCATATCGTTAACAGATAATATTTTTTATTTCTGTGTTATCAGTTAAAATATCTCCTTTTTCATTTCTGATAGAACTTTCTCTTCTTTTCTATTCTGGGTCCTGTGTTTTCTATTTATGTTTTGTCTAGCAGGAGATCTATTAATTTTGTTTATCTTGTCAAAGAACCAACTTTTTGTTTTATTGACTGAGGCAGCATGAAACCTCCAGGTTCTTGGGAATGATGCAGAGTACTCGGAAGTACTGCAACCAAGGGCTCCTGTGGGCCAGACACTGTTGAAGTGTGGCCTCAACTCCAATTTCCAGTGAGCAATGACTGAGATTTATACAAGGAAGTACAGGAGAAAAAATGACAAGAAACACATTATGATACACTGTGTAGCAGATGTGCAAGATATGCAGCCCTGTTTTCCTGTATTGATGTATCTAATACGGGAAACACATGCTTTGACACCTGTTGCTTGTTGGTATGACTGGGATCTGCCTTAGGTGTTTCTGCCTAGCTAAGTGATTAATTAGTTGTGTATATGATTGTAACTTTTGCTGCTGAGGCATATGCCACTTATTCCTTCCTGTGCATGTGGCTGCGACTTTGTTACAGTCACCTGCCTAGCTTTGTATGTCATGGGTCAGTAACTTTGCCTCTTCCCTGGACTTCCTGTTTCCCACATGTATTATTTACTTTGTCCCAGTCACAGTCACGTAGCATGCCATCAGGTCAAGATTGAGCATAACGAGAATTTGTAGTCATTGTATATTTCTTCACAATCACTGATAATAGTAAAATTATATAGCAAGTACCATTTTATAAAGGAGATTCATTCAAGGAACAACTGAATTTTGAACTCCTATAATTGATCCTTTGTATTGTTTTTCATTTTCTATCTCATTTAGTTCTGCTCTCACCTTAGTTACTTCGTTTTTTTCTGCTGGCTTTGGATTTTGTTTTCTTTTTTGCTCTTTCTCTCTTTTTTTTGTTTTATTTTGTTTTGTTTTTTCCTAGTTCCTCGAGATGTTCCATTAGATCATTAATTTGTATTCTTTCTGTCTTTTTGATGTAGCCATTTAAGACTATGAATTTTTCTTGTAGGATTACTTTTGATGAATCCCAAAGATTTTGGTAGCTTTCCAACCTAATTTCATTATTGACCCAATAATTATTCAGCAGCAGATTGTTTAATTTCCATGACTTTGTGTAGAACTGAGTGTTTCTCTTGGAGTTGATTTCTAGTCTCATTGTACTGTTCCTGAGAAGATACATGGCACAATTTCTGTTTTTTGAATTAGTTGATGTATATTCTGTGGCCTAAAGTATGATCAATCTTGGAGAACGTTTCATGTACTGATGAGAAGAATGTATCCTCAGTAGTTGGGTAAAATGTTTTGTAAATATTTGTTAGTTCTAATTTAATGTAGAGTTCCTTTACTTTCTTCTTGGATGATCTGTCCTGTTCTGTCAGTGGGGATATTGAATTTCTTGGCAATTACAATACTGTTTTTTTAATATCTCTTTTCTTTGCTCTAGTAGGGTTTTCTGTATGAATCCATTGTTACGTCTTCCTGTTGAATTGCTCTCTTTACCATTATATAATGTTCACCTTTGTCTTTCCTTACTGTTGTTTTTTTAAAGTCATTTTCATCTGATATGAGAATGGTTTCAAATGCTTTCTTTTGGTTTCCATTTGTATGGAATTTTTTTCTTTTTATTCCTTCATCTTGAGTCTGTATGAGTTCTTGGGGGTTATATGTGCTTCCTGGTGTCAAAAGATAACTTTTATTAATTGATCCATTCAGCCAGCCTGTGTGTTTTGAGTGGGGCATGCAGGGCATTCATGTTGAGGGATATAATTGATATTTTGGATACTGTTCTGTTCATCCTGTTGGATATCACTTCATTGCTTTGTTTTACCTCTTATGCTATTCTTGTATATAACTCTGAACTTTAGCTTTTGGATGGTTTTACTCTGTTCAGTTTCTATTTGGATTATCAATATATAATTCAGTTATAAGTAACTCTTGCAGGAGAATTCTCACATTTACAAATTCCCTCAATGTTTGCTTGTCTGGAAAAGTTTATTTCTCCTTGGTGTAATGAACTTACTTTTGCAGGATACAAAATTCTAGAGGGGCTATTGTTCTGTTTAAGAAGACTGAAGGCAGGGTTCCCAGTCTCTCTGGCTTATAAGCTCTTATTTGAGAAATTTGCAGTTAGCCTGATAGATTTCCTGATTTAGTTGCTTGATATTTTTGTCTCATGGCTCGTAGCAGTTTCTATTGTGTGTGTGTGTGTGTGTTTTTCTGTTTGAAGATTATATGTCTAGATGATTGCCTCGTAGCAATGGATATTTCAAATGTTACTGAGCTTCTTGTACCTAGATGTCTAAATCTTTAGAAAGACTAAACAAGTTTTCCACAATTATTCCCATATATATTTTTAGCCCTTGCATATTTTTTCTTTACCATCAGGGATGGCTACGATTCTTGTGATTATAATTTTACATCATCCCATATTTTGTGTAGGCTTTGTTCATTTTTCTTTATTCTCTGTTCTATATTTTTTCACTGACTGAATTAATTTGAAAGAGTTGTCTTCTAGCTCTGCCCATTTTCTTCTGCCTGATCTAGTCTATTCTTAAAACTTTCCACTGTGTTTTGAATTTTCTTAAATAATTTCTTTTCATTTCCAAAAGTTGCATTTGGTAGTTTTTTAATGTCAGTCTCTTTAGTGAACTTTTTAGCTGTTTTCCCTTTTCTCTTGGATTTCATTGAGCTTCTCTATAGATCATAATTGGAATTCTTTAACTGTAGTTTCAGGACTTTAATTTTGGTTGGTTTCTATTACTAGAGAGCTGGTGTCTCCTTTTAGGAGTGTCCTTTAGCTCTGACTTTTCAAACATTGAGAGTTCTGTCTGAATACTTCTCATCTGAGGCAGCTGTCACTTCTTAGTTTGGATTTTCTTTTGTTTAAATGGGACTTTGTTTTCTTCTTCCTTCACTTGTAAGGGAGTGTCTGTTGTATCAGAAACTTTGGCTTTTCTTATGGGTGCTTTTATGGGAGCCTAGGTTCTGGATGGATGCTTAGTTATAGATTTCTTTAATGTGGAGATTTTTCTCGATTGCTAGTTGTTCGTAGGCTGTAGCAGTGGTGAGTGATGTGTGTGGACAGATTACTTTTCTCTCTCTGATGAAGGAGGATAAAGGTTGTTGTCATCGTTTCTTTCCCCACCAGCCCTGTGGTCTTTCTAACAATTTGAGTTGTATTGGCATGCCCTGGTTAATCTCTGAGAGTGTAGGTGGCACTTACATGTAAGAGTCAACAGCACCTTGTACAATGGAGTCAGTAAATGCTATAAAGGTTGGTACAAATTGATCTCTCTGTCATTAGCTTTCCAGGATGAATAAACTGCAGCATTGTTTGGGACCTCTTACTGGCTTTGGGTCCTTCAGAAAAGCATTTTAATGACCTTCCCATGTTGGATGGGGCCTCTCCTGGTTAATTCTTTTTCTCCACCACAGCAGAGGGAGGAAGAGTGAGGCTACGAAGAGCTAGGTTGTGTGAAACTACCCTCAGGTTCTACAAAAGCTGATAAGGTAGTTGTGTTATTGGGCATCAAAAGTCTACCCTCAGCCTTCTGGGGAAAGTTACCAAGGAAGGACTAAGGTGTCCCTATTCAGACAAAAAGCATGTGAAGGCAGGTGCCATCAAAATTGCACAGTCTGGCTGATGGGAACTGATTTCTCTCTTCTCTCCACTCTCCTGCTTTGTAGTTTCTTTATGATGTCTGCTGTCAGGCAGGAGCTTAAACTAGCTTAGCTCTCTAGCAATGATGCTGCAGGCTGGGAACCTCACTGACCACCAGACAGAGGCTCCACCAGTGTTTTGAGGGCTTGGCCCACAATGCTATCTCTTTCATTTTTGCCCATGCAGCTTCCTTCAATTCCCAAGATTAGTGCACAAATACCCTCTTAGTGACCCCGTGCAACCTAATCGAGTCCTGGAAGTACAGAATCAGCCTGCAGGCTTGTCATGGTTCTTTGAAGATCAATTTCTGACTGTGCCAGGGAGAAGGATGCTGGTTTCAAGTTGCCTATGGATTGGTTAAGTAGGTTTTATGCCCCTCCACTTCAAGTGTGCCCTGCTCTGATGGAACAGCTGGGCAGGCCATTCTTGAGAGGGCCAGTGAGCAAGGAGTGCACAATCCTAACACCCCTTAGTCCCTTGCAGCTCTTTGAGAGGAATGATTAAGCCTCCCTCTCTTTAGAAGCTCCAACATAGGGCAAGCAGCAGCATTTGAGAGCCCTGTCTCAAGGGGCAGCGATGGGCAGGGAAGGGGAAAGAGAGAAAAAGTGTATGAAAGGAAAAAAAATGGCACTCTGGGGTGGTCTCTGTCCCTCTCTCTGGAAGGCACCCTTTCTGGAGTATTCAGGCTCCAGGCTCACACAGATCCCCAGGGACCCACTGTCCTCTGTGGCTCCTGCAGTCTGGGCCAGATTTGGAAAATGTGTATGTGGGAATGAGCAAAATGAAAACTGTGAGGTTGAAGCCCACTGGGGAGGACTAAGGTACATGGTGAGTGAAGAAGCAATATGGCACCTGCTGTCTTTTCTCAGGTCTCTGGTGATGGGAAGTTCCACGAGAGGGCTGGCAGCCTGGTCCTTTGCCCTCACAAAGCTCCCACTTCGCTGGTGGCAGCAACTTTTGGACTCATGAGGACACAAAGGCTCTCAAACAACCTGGAAGTTTGTTTCTTGCCAGAGATGTGAGGAATGGATAAACAAACCACTCCACCTACCTTTGCACTGAACCCCAAGACTCAGTGGTTGACCTCTGCCAATATATCCTGCAACTTCTTGTAGAAACTCTTGTACTTTCTGGTACTTGTTCTTCAGAATTACACCCAGTCTTTCTTCTTTCTTTTACTTTCATCCTTCTTTCCCAGAGAACTGGTAGCTGATGTCTGTGACCAGCCATCTTCCCAGTCTCCCCCACAAATCATTCATTTTTCATATTTGTTTATTTGGTGACTCCTCCTTCCTTTCTTTCCATTTCTTTTTTATTTCAATAGATTTAGGTGTACAAGCAGTTTTTGTTATATGGATGAATTATAGAGTGTTGAAGTCTAGAATTTTATTGTATTCACTACCTGATGGACTTATGTTGTAAAGCTTATTCTACTTTATGTTTGGCCCCTCTAATTACTATTCAGCCTTGAACCAGTAAGTCTTTCATCTTTTCTCTTTGGCTTATAGGCTCTGTGTGTGGGTGTTCATTCTTGCATCTATCCTCTGCCAGTTTAAAAATGTTGTAACCTTTAGTTCTTGCAAAAGAACTTTAGTCAGACAGAGAAATTAGGGCCTCCTCAACCTTTCCCTGGACATGTCTATAACGCTTCATGTACGCATGGTCCCATATAATCCCTGAATTACACAGGAGATTTTTAAAGCCCCTTAGAGTCTAGATTCCCCAGACCTTCATTTACAGTTTTCACCAATGTCTTTTATTTGTATATATATATTTTATCATATCTTGTTTTGCCACTTCAGACAGTTTAACTTGAACTGCTACTGCTCATTGTTTTTGACAAATGCCCTGGGGTTAAAGCTTTTCTGAGTGAAAGAGATTTAAGGCAGCAAATTATGACAAGTCTTTAAAAGGCGTGTTTCCATGGAGCTGAAAGAT
Source organism: Nycticebus coucang (assembly GCF_027406575.1). Classification (NCBI taxonomy): domain Eukaryota; kingdom Metazoa; phylum Chordata; class Mammalia; order Primates; family Lorisidae; genus Nycticebus; species Nycticebus coucang. The sequence continues at coordinate 58,971,796 of NC_069780.1, read as the reverse complement.
AGTGGAAGTGCACTGAAGATAGAGCTGTTTGGGGAGATTCAAATCCATTCTGCCCACTTCAATAGTTGTTCTACTGTTGTTTTTTTACAGAAAACATAGCACAAGGCATCTACTTTTGACATTATCACAGAGTTGGGAAGATAGGGATGGGAGCAAGGCAAATTTAAATGCCACAAAGCTTACTATTCTTACAAAGATTTGATCTTTTTTTGAGGTAAATATTTCTGAGATGTTTGCAAATTTATGGTTAATTTCTTGAATTCTGGAAAACATTCATTTTGGCAGATTTTGACATAAAACAACAGAAATTTATTTTGTCAGAATTATGGTGACTACAAGTTCAAAATTAAAATTTTGGCAAGTCTATACTCCCTTGAAAGGCTCTAGAGAAGAATTCTTCCTTGCATTCTCCTAACTAAGTACTAGTGGTAGCTGACAATCCTTGGCGTTCCTAGGCTTGTAGATGAATTACTCCAATCTCTGTCTCCCCGAACTCCCAGCTCTCTCCCCGGTGGCTGTCCTCTGTGTCTTCAAATATCTCTTTCCTTATAGAACCACTAGTCATATTGAATTAGGCTTTCCCTAATCTAGAATGACCTCATCTCAAATTAATTGCATCTGCAGATAACCTGTTTTGCAATGAGGTCACATTTACAAGTATTGAAGATTAGAACTGTAGCATGCCTTTAGGGGGACTGAATCTACTGCACTACCCTCTTTTTAATTTTTATAGGAATGGCAGTTGTGGCAATTATTGTTCCCAGCACAGCTTTACCTGCATCTTACAGGTTTAATAGGTTGTATTTCCATTTTAATGTAGTTCAACATGCTATTTGATTCTAATTATAGTTTATTATTTAGCAAGTTGATTTTTTAGAATGTGTTGCTTATTTTGAAATCACTTTGGGATTTTCTGGTAATCTTTTAGTGAATGATTTTTTGCATTATTCTTTGGTGATTTTGGATTATTCTCTTATTTTATTGGAAATTGGTTGATATGTGATTTATGGTCCATCATATGATCAGTTTGCTAAATGTTTTATGTACATTTCTAAAGAATATGGTTTTAGAATATGTATATATCTAAAGTTGTTGGGTATGTGTGCGTTGAGTAGATAAATCTTATATGTGTGGTTCAGATCTGTATCTTAGCTGATTTTTTTCTTTTTTGTATACTTTTTCTATCAGTTATTAAGTGAAGTCTCTTAACATCTCTGACTTTTTATGGAATTGTCTATTTCTTCTTTTAGTTCTGTTAGTGTTTTCTGTATTTGGGGTTATTAAGACAGATAAATATAGAAGTATTTTGACAAATTGTGCCTGTGTGTTGTTGCTTATTGAAGAACTGGATTTTCAGGGGCCCTCACAAAATCATTCCAAAGTCCTGCTTTCCAATCCTTAATTTGATTTCTTAGTATAATAATGTGCTTTAAGTTTCAGGATAGATTTGTATTGTTTCTTCTTTCATTATTTAATTCAATGAAAATAAAATACAGAAACATATAGTAATTTCACACCTCTGCGTACTCTGATAAAAATGGTACTCTTCAATAACGTGATGTTGATGTGGCTCACTTAGGGGTTGAGCACCTATAAACCAAGGAGTTTCCTTCCAGTTTATAGTAAAGCATGCCTGTTTCACTGGCAGAAATTCAATTTAGTGTTTCTATGGGTTTTTGTGATTGTATACATCTATATTTCTGGAAAACCTACAAAAGCATTGATTTGAATTCTGGGGAAAATACTCATTAATCACAATCTGTTTATTCCAATGGCTTCAAATAAAAAGTGAGCAGTATTTTCAATATATGCTATACTTGATTGCAAAAGCACATTCTGGTCTAATATGGAAATTTTCCTGATGGTTTCTCATTGTTCTAACACACGTATAATAAAATAGAACTTCCCATTTATGTCTAAAGTGGAACCAGATATAGGCCCAGCAAAAACCAGGCAACTATCAATTTGTTTAGGTTTGGTTTGTCTTAAACAAGTAGAGCTCTCGAAATTCACCCAATGTATGTCCCCAGGTTAAGATACTAAATAAGTCTACAGCATTAAAAATCAAGTAGTAGTACAGTGCAGTATATTTTTTCCCATTCCCTAGAAAAGTTTCTTATATCTCCTTAGATCCATGAATGGTTTCGTCACTCACCCTTGCTGACCAACCGCGAACTCATCATTTTTGTCTAGTTTACTGGGATATCCTACGCAGTGATCTTTCAGTTCTTACCGCATCCAGGACATCAGTCTATTCAATGGATTAACATGAATGGCTGGAACACTTTGAAAGTAACTTAGCAATGGTGTCCTTAATTGAGAACAAATCAGATAATATTTCCAGAAGTAAATATTTCCAAGAGTTTGTGGTTATACGATCGATATAATTTTTGTGTAGGCTGAACTGAAACTACATTGTCTATATTTCAGTCATTTCCGCACAAATTATACTTTTAAAAAATATGTGTAAATGATATGTTCTTCATCTTATTAAAATAGCATCTATGGCTTTTTGCCATATTGCAGTTGTAATCCAAACTTTCATGGTGTTTATAAAACACTTTATGTTCCAACCTCTGACCACATGTTCTACCACTTTCCACCTAACTTGCTGTGTCACATAAGCCACTTTGGCTTTTCTCATGAGCATATAGAGTTGATTTGTGCCTTTTCTTTTACTGGTCTTTCTGATCAACACACTCCTCTGCAATGGCTTTGTGTGGTTTATCACTTCACCTCACAAACCTAAACCCTCACTTAAGTTTCTGCTCAAATGTCACTTTCTGTTAGAGTAATTCCCTAGCCATCCTATCTAAAATAACAGGTAGTGATCTGTGCAGGAGGAAATGGATAAAACTGGATGCTGAGATAAAGATTTATTTGATCTGTGAGGGTAACATTGCTTGGTTATAGAGTGAGGTGATATTAATGCTGAGAGATAAATGACAGGGAGGAGTCAGCTTTGTGAAAGTGGATTATAGATACTGTACTAGAAAAGGGTAGGCTGGAAAATAGGCTATTGCTGTAGACTTTGACATCACTGATCTTTTCTCATGCTATTAGTCCTATCTAAAATGTTTCTCTTTTAGGTTAGTCCATTTATTATCCGTCTTTCAAAATCCCACTTAAATGTCATCTCCTATCTGAAGCCTTCCATAGCCCTTTTACTGACAGGTCTATGCTTTCCCGTACTTCATCTTACATTTTATTACATGTAAAATGCTTAAAATGGTGCAGCCACCTAGGGAGAATAATTCATGTGTAAATTTGCATGATTATTAGTTTCTTAATTTAAGATGTATTTATTTTCATGCTCCACCTGAAGAAGAATGATTTTCTTGTGCTATATATTTATTGAATATCCACTTCAGATGTAATTAAAAATGAAATATCATTAAGTAAGTTTAGAAAGTTTCAACAGGGTGGAGGCAAGATAGCTAACTGAAGCAAGCTTTCCACAGAGGCTCCCATGCAGAAGAAGAGTTAAAGGACAGAAATTTAGCAAGTAACCTGGGGGATTAGAACTGCTCCAAGAGAGAAGGTTGAAGAATGCACATCAACCCTGCTGAGGTGAGCTCCACCCCCAAGGATACAAACAAAAGGTACAAAATCCATTGCCAAGTGGACAGGAGTACCCTCCCCCATGAGAACAGCTCAGAGTACCCCATACCATGCTCATGGCTGGGAAGAATCAACATTGTTAAAATGTCCATTACAATTTTAACGCAATCCCTATTAAAGCTCCACTGTCATACTTTAAAGATCTTGAAAAGATAATACATCATTTTATATGGAATCTGAAAAAACTCAAATAGCCAAGACATTACTCAGAAATAAAAACAAAGCTGGAGAAATCACGCTACCAGACCTCAGACTATTCTATAAATTCATAGTGATCAAAACAGCGTGGTACTGGAACAAAAACAGAGAAGTAGATGTCTTGAACAGAATAGAGAACCAAGAGATGAATCCAGCTACTAACCATTATCTGATCTTTGACAAGCCAATTAAAAACAGTCAGTGGGGAAAAGATTCCCTATTTAACAAATGGTGCTGGGTGAACTGGCTGGCAACCTGCAGAAGACTGAAATTGGACCCACACCTTTCACCATTAACTAAGATAGACTCACTGGATTAAAGTTTTAAACTTAAGACATGAAACTATAAAAATACTAGAAGAGAGTGCAGGGAAAACTCTTAAAGAAATAGGTTTGGGCAAATATTTTATGAGGAGGACCCCCTGGGCTTCTGAAGCAGCTTCAAAAATACACTACTGGGACCTGATCAAACTAAAAAGCTTCTGCACAGCCAAGAACACAGTAAGTAAAGCAAGCAGACAGCCCTCAGAATGGGAGAAGATATTTGCCAGTTATGAGTCCGACAAAGGTTTAATAACTAGAATCCAAAGAGAACTCAAACATATTAGCAAGAAAAGAACAAGTGATCCCATCGCAGGCTGGGCAAGGGACTTGAAGAGAAACTTCTCTGAAGAAAACAGGCACATGGCCTACAGACATATAGGGTATTTCAGTGTTCATCAGAATGTGTAACTATTTTAAAATAATCCCATATTTCTTATACTTTTATAAAATCAGTTTTAAAAATTAAAACTAACCATTACTTATTTTCAATATGAAATTAAAATTTTACTTGGAAATAAAATTTGAATGTATTTAAAATTATTGGTAAAATATTTTATATAAAATATTATGTTCTAAGCTAAATTATTAATCCTCCCCTAAGCTATCTTGCAATTCTAACCCTCAGTGCTTAAAATTGTGAGCTTAGTTAATGATAGAGACTGTACAGAGGGGTTGAAGTTATGAGGTTATTAGAGTGGTCCATACTCCAAGATGATAATTGTCTTTTTTAAAAAGAAAAATTTGTGCTTTTGTATTTTTGATAAATACATAAATAGGGTATTTAGCATTTTTTGTGGAAGAGAGGAAGTGTCTAACTCTTTAATCTATTTTTTGTGTTATTCTATTTCTACCAAATTTTAAGAATTCTTTAAATAGTCCATAAATTATTTTCGATATGTTTATTTATGTTTATCTCATAATTTTTAACTTTCTCTTTCATTACATAGTAGTGTCTTTTAACAAAAAATTGTAATTTAAAAAAAAATTGTAATTTGAGTGAAGTCCACTTTATTTCATTTTATTTTAATATTATTGATTTAAAAAATCTTTTATTAAACTATGGATACAATCATTTGTGTCTCTACTTTCTAGATTTTAGAAGTTGTATAGTTTTCTATATGCAAGCTTTGCATTCAAGACTATGATCCTCTTAAAATTAATTTTTGTATGTTGTTTAAGGTAGTGATTGGGAGCCAATTCTTTTTTTTTTTTTTTACCATCCAGATAAAACCATGTGGCTATGTGAATAATTTTATATGATTAATATTCCTAATTTTTATTCACATATTTACCAATATCTTTCCTAACAACTGCTTTTGCTTGAAGCATGGTCCTTAAAATGTTTTTTTAATTGATAAATTGAATTATTATTACCCCAAAATGTCTTTATTTTATTCTTGTTTCTAAACAATAGTTTTGGGGCAGTGCCTGCAGCTCAAAGGATTAGGGCACCAGCCCCATATGCCAGAGGTGGTGGGTTCAAACCCACCCCCAGCAAAAAACTGCAAAAAAAAAAATAATAGCTTGGGTAGGACACAATCATAAGAGGGACTGTACCTAGTAAATGCAATCGGTGTAACCTAATTCTTTGTACCCTCAATGAATCCCAAATAATTTTTTTTAAAAAGGTTGGGTGAAATTCAGTTCTAGGTTGACAGCGTATTAGCTTGGCAATTTAAAGAAAATAGTCCACTTACTCTAAATTTATTTGTTGCTATTGAAAAATGTATTGTCAATTTAATTATTATTTCTTTCTGCTTTCTCAATATTTTATTGCCTTTCATAGCTTATTTTATGTTGTGAATATTATAGGTGTAGATTTCTTTTTATTTTCTATCATAAGGTTTTTGGAATTTGTGAATATGCATCTTTCATTAATTCATTAATTCTCAAGCATAATCTCACTTCCATTCTTTCTCATTCTCAATGAGTAGAATTTCACATTGTAGTCACATATTTACTAATTTTTCTTCATACCATTTACTTTGCCTTTTTGTGATGTATTTTGGAAATTTTTTTCAGAAATATATTTTAGTTCACTACTTTTGCCTTCTACTAAATCTATTAAGGTATTATTTTTCATTGTTTTTAAAAGTTTAAAAATTCTAATTTTATTCCTAAAAATTATTTTTGTCTATTATATATAATTAATTCTTCAGAAAATTTTTTTGGAAATATATTTCGGTTAATTAATTTTGCCTTCTATTAAATCTATTAACGCTATGAATTTTTCCTTATTTTTAGTTTCCTTTTCATAGTACCATATTTATTTTTTATTTTTTTCTGAGTATAGTTAGCCAAGATTTAAAAAATGCTTTTTTACTAATTTTTTTTTGTTGTTGTTGCAGATTTTGTCCAGGGCTGGGATTGAACCAGCCACCTCCTGTATATGGGGCTAGTGCCCTACTCCTTGAGCCACAGGCACCAGCCTAAAAATTTCATTACTTGAAATTTTCTCTTCATATATGTTTAGGTGCTTATTCTTTCTGCTGGCTTAAATTCACTATGTCTTGTGTCATTCTTTTGTTCCTTTGTATTTTATAACATTTGATTTTGTACTGATCACATTTTTGGACACTTTTTGAGCAAATTTTTTAAAGCTAGGTCTGAATTTGTTTCTACTAGATTATTCATTTGTTTCTGCTGAGTAATTAAAGATACTATCCATTTGGAATAAATTTTAATTAATTTATCCACTTAAAGTATTTCCATTGTTTTCTTGTGAATTCAGAGATTCGATTATGTTCAGGATTAGCTGTGCTATAAATTTTCAGGAGGAATTTTCCCACTGCTAGAATTGAAAGAAGTTTCTGTCTTGTTCCTTCTGTTCAGATTAAAAACAAACAAACAAAAACCTATTTACCTCTAAGATAAGACAGAGACATTTGTCTTTTCTTTTTTAATTAGGATGCCTTATTACAGTCTTCACATTGGGTAGGCTCTAGACTTTATATTTTTGTCCCTCTTGTACAATGTACAAAGCACTTCAATGTTTCACGAATTTGGGAGAAACTATCATGCAAAAGGCAACTTTGACATTCCTTTACCTATTAGGATACCGACTTCGTTTTTGGTTTGTAATAATAGATTCCTCTTTACTATCAATTTAAAACATTATGCAAAGGAAGTATTAAAGTGTTTCACTCCGTATAATAATGTTGTAAGAAAATTGATAATTATCTAGTCAGTCCATAAATTTGCCCTAGACCAGGCACAGTGGTTTATACCTGTAATCCCATCACTTTGGAGGCTAAGGTGGAAGGATTGCTTGAGGCTAGGAGTTTGGACAGCAGAGTGAGATCTCTTCCCTACAAGAATAATAAAATAATTAGCCTGGTATGGTAGCATGTGTCTGTAATACTAACTGCTAGGGAAGCTCAGCCAGGGAGGTCACTTTAGCTCATCAGTTTGAGGCTGTAGTGAGCTATCATTGTTCCACTGCATCCCAGCTTAAGCAACAGAGTAAGACTGTCTCTAATAAAAACACCAAAAAACCCCCAAAATTTCTGTATATGATAAATGATTGAATTACTCATTTAAAATCATCTGAAATATAATCATTTAAATTAATTTACTATGAATGTTAATCAAGAAAAACATATGTGAGAACTTTTTTACAAAATACATTTAATGCATAAACAATATTCATGTTAAAAATATAACTTAAACATATATTTAATTTTAAAAAACAATATTTGAAAATTAATTAATAGTGAAAGATATAACATTAAATTTATTAAAAGATTGAGTTAGATTATTTTAATATGGTTTATTTCCAAAATGAGTAAATTAATTATTATTTATTAATATAAAGTGATATTAGCTAACAATTACTATATACTTTTAGGATGTTAAGCAATCCACATAAATATACTCATTTAATTGTCATAATATTTTTATGAGGAGCATTTATTATCCTAATAACACAGAAAAAGGAACTCAGGCTAAGAGTAGTTAAATATTATAGAGTAGTTAAATGGGAATATAATAAAAGTAATGTCTATTTTACTCTGGAGTCTGAATGTTTAAACACTACAATATGCTACAACTTTGTATAAAAGCCACTGTGGGAATGTTAAGGGTGATATGTAGAATTATCAGGGAGCTTGTCATTTGGTGATACTACATATAAAATATTTTATTATATATAGTTATATGTGTATTATATTATATAGAGACTGCATATAATGTATACATTTTATGATTGTTTTATAGCATTATTTATAATAATGTAAGAATTTTACCTAAATGTATTAAAACTTGTATATGTGTTATATATACGTGTGTGTATATATTTATGGTTCCCCCCCGCCACCCAGGTGTGGAAGGCTGACACCACAGCATCTATTTTGTAGGCCAAGTGCTATTTCCGGTACTAACAGACTTAAGTTTCTATTTCCCTGCAAACGCCAGGCCTCTTCTCGTAAATCACGTGAGCGAAACTTGGAAGCTTGCCGTTTGGAACTTATCTCCACCAAGGCCAGGTTGCTTGGATACCTGGTGACGTAAACCTCCTCCTTCACCTACCCTTATATACCCTGGAAGAACTTTGCAATAAACGAGACTTGATCAGACTCCTGTCTTGTCTCCATTCTTCGCGCCCTTTGCCCCTTCCCATTCTCACCCCCTCCTCCAGGTATCCCTGTCTACTGACCCGCTGGCCGGGTCACCCAGGAATGACAGAGCAATTACCATGAACTATGTAGCTTAAACTATAGAAATGAATTTTTTCACAGTCCTGGAAGCTAGAAGTATAAGATTTTGGACATGTTTGCTTCTTCTGAGGCCTCTCTTGGCTTGGAGATGGCAACCTTCCTTTCATGTCCTCACATGATCATCTTTTTGTGTGTTTCTGTGTCCCTACTCTCTTTTTATAGAGAAGTCCTAATGGAAGAGGCCCACCCATATGACCTCATTTTAGCTTAATTACCTCTTTTAATGCTCCATCTCTATCTATAATCACATTCTGAGCTAATAGGAATTAAAATTTCAGTATATAAATTTTGCAGGGACACAGTTCAGTCCATAACTATATATATATGGTATATGGGTATTTGTAGAATACAATAAATATATCAGAAGATATGATGATAAATCATTAATAGTTTGTACATTCAATCCCTTCTAAGAAGATATGATTGCTTGTTTGTAAATGGATCTTTGAGGAGGGCTTCACAGTGGAGGCAGGTTGGGACTGGACATGAGATCAGAGTGCCTGTTAAGGGAGGAAAGACATCTGTGCTGGGAGAACTGTTTAAATAAGACATTTAAATAGGAAAACAGGGCTGTATTCAGATGACAATGACAATGAATATTGTGATTTAGCCTGAACAAAGAGCTGGTTTGTGAAGTGGTAAGAGGAATGTGCAATTTGATATTAATTAACGGACAGCTTAAACTCCAAATTAAAAATAAAATGTTTATGTTGTTTTACAGGAAAATTAAAAACTTCTGTCCTTTAAAAAAATGTGTCTGCTTTCAGCTGGTTTATAGTATTCCTTTCTGTGTCAAAAGAACAGCTACCCATTTTGCCTTTTAAAACAAATCATTCCACCTGCACCCTATGAATCACATCCCTGATAGCACCTCTGAAAAATTCTGACATTAGTTACAGCTGTGAACTAAAATAAATCTTAAGGCTCCCTCCCCCACTCAGTGACAGATTGACTAAACCCCTCTTGACCAAGAGAATCCTTAAAACTGATAAAAATGTGTCAAATGGTTTATGAAGCAAGTGTATGATACCCCATGATCATATCAATGTATACAGTTATGATTTAATAAAAAAAAAAAAAAACTGAGTTGTTACCCATGAGAAACATGAGAAAGGAAATCACATGTGCCTCATCATGCCCCTTCCCCTTCTTAGAGACATCCTTTGTGACTCACTAACAGGCCTAAGGCCATGTAAGACCTACCTGCAGGTCCTTAATATACATGAGAAACCACTGGAGTCTGTCTGGTACTTTGTCTCTAATTAACAGACTCTATCTTAAGCCTTCCTTTTCACTGACTCCAGGCCTTTTAGACAGAGCCTAACTCTTTTAGCCAATTGTCAGCTGACAGCGGTTCTCAACCTGTGGGTTGCGACCCCTTTGGACTGAATTAAAGGTTTGTGGCATTAGGAAGGTTGAGAACCACTAAGCTAAAGAATCTGTTAACCCGCCTATAACCTGTAAGCTTCTCACTTCCAGACGTCCCACCTTTTTGGGCCAAACCAATATGTTCTCTATGTATGATGTATGACCTCCCCTGTAATCCCTGTCTCTCTAAAATGTATAAAACCAAACTGTAACCTCATCACCTTAGGTCTGCTTGCTCAAGCCTTCTTGGGTGTGGCTCTGGGTCACAGTCCTCAAATCTGACGCAGATAAACCTCTTTAAAATATTTTACAGAGTATGGCTTCTTTTCCATTGACACATCTGAATTCTCCAATTTCTTTCTCTTCATTTCGTTTTCAGCTTCTTAAAATTCAGCACATCTTTTCAGTAAAAAAAAAAAAAATCCCCTTTGTCTTGGTCTCAGTCTTATAATTTTTCTTGTTACAAATTTTCCTATGAATAAACCAAGATTTTACTTTCCAATCTCTCAGCATTTCTCTTTCATTCTTCCTCCCTCTGCACCTGACTTTATTTCCCACCATGCTATGAATATTAACCTTACCAAAGTCGCTACCTTCATCACTGGCAGGGATCCGAAAAGATGTGGACTTTGAAATCATGTGTTGATAGAAAAGAAGCCAAATTCTGTGAAATAATTTAAGGAAGTTTATTCTGAGGCAAATTTGAGGACCATGACCCAGAGCCACACCCAAGAAGCCTGAAGCACACGGACCTGGGGTGCATTACAGTTTGGTTTTATATCTTATAAGGAGACAGACATCATAGGTGAGGTCATAAATCAATATGTGGAAAACATACATTGGTTTGGCCAAAAAAAGGTGGGACATCTAGAAGCGGGAAGTTTACAGGTTATAGATTTGTTTAAAGATTCTTTAGCTGAAAGAATTGGCTAAAAGAGTTAAGCTCTGACTGAAAGAGTTAGGCTCTGTCTAAAAGACCAGGAGTCAGTGAAAAAGGAATGATAAGATAGAGGGTCTGTAATTAGAGACAATGTACCAGACAGACTCAAGTGGTTTGTTATGCATATTGAGACCTGAATGTAGGTCTGGCATAACCTTGGGCCTGTAAGTGAATCACAGAGGACATCTTTAAGAAGGGGCATGATGAGGCCTGGCTAGCAACTCGGTTTTAGGGATTCTCTTGGTCAAGAGGGGGTTCAATCAGTCAGTTGCTGAGGGGAGAGCCTTAAGAATTGATTTTAGTTTACACATGTAAAAGAGGTAAAGGTCTGAGAAGGACAATGGGATGTTTATGAGTTGTCTTCACTCCCCCATAGACACTTTGGAGAATTAAAACTTGCATTTCTTCCTGAAGCTAGTACTAAAAGGTGCAGGAAAATATCCTTCACTGTTTGTTTCATTTTACCTTGAACCATAGGAGATGGCTCAAGGGAATTGTAACAAAAGTCACAAGATCTTCATCACCAGAAATAGGGTCAATAACTCAATAACACAAGATCAAAGCCACCCATTATAGTTACGTAACAGTAGCCTGAAGCCCTGATATATGCCAAAGATCACATAGACCAGAAACGTCCTTTTAAAAAGCTCTGTTTGCTTACAGGCAATAATGGTAGTTTTTGAGATGCTAGTCTGCTGTCCTCCTCATTTATTGGGAAATTAATAAATTTCTCCTTCCCTTTCTTTTGCCTCAAACCCCTTGTCCTAGTTCTTTATTCTCAATGGCTTTGTCTTGAAGATAAGTTCTGGGCTCTTAGTAATAATCACATACAAAATGCTAAATACCTTGATCAATTATTATAACCTCCCTGAACCTGACTATATAATAGTGGTGTCTAAACAAGGCTACTGAGAGAATAAAATTAAGGAATGTAAAAGGTGTTTATCAGTGGGGTCTTGGTGTGTGACACATCTTTTGGGGGCAAGACACAATTATAAGAGGGACTTTACCTAACAAATGCAGTGAGTGTAACCTGGTTTCTCGAACCCTCAATGAATCCCCAACAATTAAAAAAAAAAGTCTTTTTCAAGTATGCGATCCATAACAGACACTAGGTAAGCAGTAGCAAATATTACCACAACAAAATTGTCATTCTCCACTATCTGTAATTTAAGTCTTTTAGTGCTTTGATTTAGCTTCAAATTCCAGACATAAGAGTTTCTTCCCACCCTATGCTAATGATTATGAGTAACTCGGGTGTAGAGAGGAAACTTTCCTGGGAAGGTGATTATGTGATAAGGAATGCTAGAACCTGAAGGGCAAAGTTGTTCTCACACACGCACACACAATGTACATATGTTATGAGTGTGTGCATGTAAAACCTCATAGAAAAACTGCCATAATAAGTTGTGTTACAGCTGCTGTGTTGGCGTTAGTGCATGAGTTATGGACCATTCATTCACTTGAAATGTGCTCACCAAATATCATCATTAACAACTCTGACAGAAAGAACACATAAATACGGGCCCAAAATGTAAACCTCAGTCACAGAACCCTTCCATATATCCCATCCCATTTTTCTTCCCTAGTTCAAAACCCTTTCCTTTTTATTTCTAACTAAACAGCTTTCGCTAAATTATTTTCATTTATAAGTCAGGGTCTGGTTATCTTTTTGAAAGAGTTGGTAAAATAGATGGTCAGTTAACATAAGTTTTAGATGAGATTTCTTTCTCCTCCCTAACTTCTTAGTCTGATCACATTTGACACGTACTTTGTTTCATGTCCATGGACACTTTCTTGGTCTGTGTTAACCATTCTCTTCCTTCCTGAGGACAATTATATATACCATTACTTATATTTGAACCATCTGACTTCTCTCTTCTTTTATATCTCAGCTCACTCTATACTTCCTTATCAATACTCTCTCTAACTTTCTCATAAAAGAAAATTTCTTATTGTAAATAACTTCTTTCTATGGATCTTACCATTATTGCAATTCTATTCTTATTTCTGTGATCAGTATTCTTTAAGTATCTTAAAAACAGGGAACGTCATGCATTTTTACTTTTTTCATATCCCAAGCCAAAGACCTAGCCTGCCACAATAAAGTAGTTCTGAATGAAAGAAGGAGCCCCAGTCCTAAACCAAATAACTCTTTATCCTACTCAAAACAGAGTTTTTTGTCTTTTGAAATACAATGGATGAGGCATCCTCCTGGAGCACAGTTGAAATGATTTCATTCTCTCCTAGAGTTCATTTGGAGGAATCAAAAGTCCAGTCTCATGAATATCTCAGATAAATACTTTATAAAACAAAAACTTTAATTAAAGTACCCTCTCTCTACATCTCTCTTTTTTTCTCTTTCCTCCTTTCTCTTTTCTGTATTTTTATGACTTTGCATACAATTAAATAAAATAATATCTTTCCATGAAAATTTATTTCTTTGTGCTCTTTGTCACTTACTTTCTTCTGACTACATTGACTGCTCTATACCAAAATACTGAACTGGCATTTTGGCAAAATTATTGGGATTGCTTTTATTAAATCAGATTTTTTTCTCAGTCCTCTTATGATTATCCATGATCTTTAAGAATTACATCTATTCACGTTTACATTAATGAATATTAACTTCATCACAAATAGTTAAAGAAAACACATGAGCATGCCCACACACGTAATTCAGGTATCAAATAGCATGTATGGACAGAAATTTATTTTGTTTTTAGAAGGGAAAGAAAGAATATTTCCCTTTATGATATTTTGAAAGCTATGATTCATCCGTAATTTAGCAGTATAGCATCTTCTGCTTGGCAGTTTGGTCTCGGTATCACTGGAGGAGTGTAAAATGGGCAAAAAAATCTAGCTTAACACAATGAAAATTTTGTACTGGAGGGAGAAGACAAGAGAGGCAGTGAATACAACACAGTACAATGAATAGATTTTGATAAACATTTTAAAAGGTTTAGCTTTTGTAACTTCTCAGTGGTTGGGGTAGTGGAGCGCGGACCCTGATATGCTTGAAAGCTAACGGGGAAACAACACTGAGGAAAAATAATCTACAGCAGTTTAAGCCCAGAGTCCGAGAAAGCCTGGAGAAAGGCGGACCTTATCTCATGCTGAGTGGCACACGGGACAATGCAGCAATTCTCTGGCTTCTTCAGAAGGCTTTTCTTGATTTCTAACAAAAGCGCATATGCAAAATGCAAAAATGCCAAACAACAGAGCTAAAAGAATCCCAAGTTCCCAGGAAAATTGGATAGAAAGAAAGGCTGGGTAAAAAGGTAGAAGTTGGCTAACAAACAGCTGATTTGAAAGGGTGAGAGGAAGTGAGCAAAGTTCCCTAATCTAACTGCAGGTCAGGAATTCAAAGGATTTCGCTCTACTTCAGTCCCACCCCACCTGTTGATTCCGGGCACAGGGACAGTCCCTCCTGTCTGGGCGCCTACGTGCTCTTTTCATCCTGCGGGGTCTTGATGAGTCCCCAGGGATGGCGCGGCTGCACCCTTTCCCCTGTGTATCCCTGGATTGAGGAGGAGTGCCCTGCTGAGACGTCAACCTATCCATCTCCCCCACTCAGTATAAAACCCCATCTTTCACAACAACCTATATGATAATTGATGAATACATTGATTGTAAAACCTGCAAAGATGATCTTAGCTGTCAATTGATGTAATTCTATACTTAGGCTTTGGGTAACCTTATGTACCTTCTATAGGTTTGGGATCTACAATGATGATAAACTCCAGAAAAATGTGCCCAAATATGTCCTTCCACACATATCTGGTATAGACAATAGATTCCTAGGTGATCTTCTCATGTCTACTGTAAAAAGAATACACAAGCCTGAAAGAAAATATTCTAGGAGAACATGAGCACAGATGATAACTAGACAGATTTTAAAAAGATAAAAAAAAAAACAAACGAGGAGTCTCCTCTTCACCAGATCCCTAATACTTCTCAATACTATCACAAAAATGATGTTTTCAAAATTCACATTTACCATGTTGAAGCTCCACTATTAAAACACAAAAGCCATCCGTTTTCAGTAGACTTCCATTTTGCACACACCACCCTTGATCTTTGCCTCGTCCTTCACTTCCTTCCTTTAGGTAACATCTGTACATCTTTTTCTATTTCAGGATAGGAATGATTTCTCAGCATAAGTTTAGGTCATGTTCTTCTGATTTACAGTTTTATCTTACCTGCTTATATTCTACCATTAATTCTGTTTGTGAACATATTTTAGCGCTGATTTGTTCAATATAGATATTTGGCCCTGGCTGAAAAAAATAAAGTCATTTTTTTCACTGTTGCAGACCCAGCACCAAATAGGGTTAATTGAACAGTAAATACTTGTCGAATGAGTGGATGGGCTTTAGCAGTGCTTAACTTGGAAAATATTAGAGAAAGAAATATTGGTCCAAGAGACTTTAAGGCCTCTGTGTCTTATGCTGAAAGATAATATAATACATTATGGTTTGTTTTTTTAGTTAACTCAAATAATGTTCTTATATTCTGAATGAAAATATGATTGTGAATCTTGTGTTGTCACTAATGATTTTCTACTGTCCAAAGTAGTGATATTAAGAGAAATATTATCAATATAAACATTCAATTTTAAGAAACATTGAAAACTGTATATTTCTGCTTATTATTCTCACATTCCTGCAATTTCAAAGTAAACTCTTTAAGTTTTCTATATGACAGAATGCTAAAAATCAATAGACATTAGTTTTATAGATAATGGATAACACCAAGGTGACTTCAAGAATGCAGTTATTTTAAGTCATAAGTTTGCAACTCCATGAGTATAGTGGAAATTTTTTTCTCTTTCCCTACTATGAAATATTCCTTAGCTCAATGATTTCAGGCTCTTGTTTTTCAGTAGTCTCATTAGTACTGCCATAAAAGGTGCTGCTTTCATTGGGAATGTCAACACCTGGTAACTGCATTTGTTGACCATATGACATCACTTCTCAGAAATATCACCTCATAGAAACCAGTTCTTGAAATGACATTAAAATAAATGTATTTCATAAAATTTAGTAATATTTAAGGATGTAACATATGGCAATGTTGAAATAAATATAAAGCCTACAAAAAAAGAGTATTTGCACATTATTTACTCTTTATAATTAGGCATAATTGCTCATTATATTACCAAATGTTCTCTATTTTGAAAATAAAGCATTTTTAAGCTTTCCCCATGTAGGATTTTATATAGTGAATAAAAAGTGAAATAACAACAAAAAGATTTTCCTTCAAAGCCATGTGTTTTAAAACTTCTTAGGTAAGTCAAATGTAGAGTTATATTTAAACTGCAACTGCTTGATCCCTAAACCAGGAAAAGACTCAACAAGAAAAGAAAATTATAAATCAATATCACTAATGAATACTGATGCAAAAATATTCAATAAGATCCTAGAAAACAGAATTCAGCAACACATCAAACAAATTACATAACATGACCAAGTGGGTTTTATCAAGGGTCTCAAGGCTAGTTCAATACATGTAAATCCATAAATATAATTTAGGACATAAACAAATTTTAAAAAAAGACCATATGATTCTCTCAATCAATGCAGAAAAATCTTTTGATAATATTCAGCATCCTTTCATGATCAGAACACTTAAGAAAATGGGTATAGAAGGGGCATTCCTTAAACTGATAGACGCCATCTACAGCAAACCTACAGCCAATATTGTATAGAATGGAGTTAAATTAAAATCATTTCCACTTAGATCAGGAACCAGGAAAGGTTGCCCATTGTCTCCACTGCTTTTTAACATTGTAATGGAAGTCTTAGCCATTGCAATTAAGCAAGAAAATGTGATCAAGAATATCCACATAGGGTCAGAAGAGATCAAACGTTCAGTCTTTGCAGATGATATGATTGTATATCTCAAAAACACCAGGGATTCTACTACAAAACTCTTAGAAGTGATCAAAGAATATAGCAGCAACTCAGATTACAAAATCAACATTCATAAATCAGTAGCCTTTATATATACCAACAATAGTTAAGCTGAAAAACAGTTAAGGACTTTATTCCATTTACAGTAGTGCCAAAGAAGATGAAATATTTGGGAGTTTACCTAATGAAGGACGTGAAAGATCTCTATAAGGAGAACTATGAAACTCTAAGAAAAGAAATAGCTGAAGATGTTAACAAACGGAAAAACATACCATGCTCATGTCTGGGAAGAATCAACATTGTTAAAATGTCCATACTACCCAAAGCAATATACAATTTTAATGCAATCCCTATTAAAGCTCCACTGTCATACTTTAAAGATCTTGAAAAAATAATACTTCATTTTATATGGAATCAGAAAAAATCCCAAATAGCCAAGACATTACTCAGAAATAAAAACAAAGCAGGAGGAATCACGCTACCAGACCTCAGACTATCCTATAAATTGATAGTAATCAAAACAGCATGGTACTGGCACAAAAACAGAGAGGTAGATGTATGGAACAGAATAGAAAACCAAGAGATGAACCCAGGTACTTACTGTTATTTGATCTTTGATAAGCCGATTAAAAACATTCAGTGGGGAAAAGATTCCCTATTTAACAAATGATGCTGGGTGAACTGGCTGGTGACCTGTAGAAGACTGAAACTGGACCCACACCTTTCATCATTAACTAAGATAGACTCCCACTGGATTAAAGATTTAAGCTTAAGACATGAAACCATAAAAATACTAGAAGAAAGTGCAGGGAAAACACTTGAAGAAATTGGCCTGAGTGAATATTTTATGAGGGTTAGGGTTAGGGTTAGAGTTAGGGTAATTGAAGCAACACCAAAAATACCATGATTAAACTAATTGAAGCAACCTGGGACCTGATTAAACTAATTGAAGCAACACCAAAAATACCATACTGGGACCTGATTAAACTAAAAAGGTTCTGCACAGCCAAGAACACAGTAAGTAAAGCAAACCAACAGCCTTCAGAATGGGAGAAAATATTTGCAGGTTATGTCTCTGACAAAGGTTTAATAACCAGAATCCACAGAGAACTCAAACGTATTAGCAAGAAAAGAACAAGTGATCCCATCTCAGGCTCGGCAAGGGACTTGAAGAGAAACTTCTTTGAAGAAGACAGGCACATGGCCTACAGACATATGAAATAATGCTCATCATCTTTAATCATCAGAGAAATGCAAATCAAAACTACTTTGAGATATCATCACAAAATCCCAAAGCCAGAGACATTGGCATGGATGTGGAGAAATGGAAACATTTCTACACTGCTGGTGGGAATGCAAATTAATACATTACTTTTGGAAAGATGTTTGGAGATAGACCTGTCATTCGATCCTACAATTTCTCTACTAGATATATATCTAGAAGACCCAAAATCACATTATAACAAAGATATTTGTATCAGAATGTTTATTGCAGCCCAATTCATAATTGTTAAGTCACGGAAGAAGCCCAGGCGCCCATCGACCCATAAATGGATCAATAAATTATGGTATATGTACACCATGGAATATTATGCAGCTTTAAAGAAAGATGGAGACTTTACCTCTTTCATGTTTACATAGATGGAGCTGGAACATATTCTTAGCAGAGTATCTCAAGAATGGAAGAAAAAGTATTCAATGTGTTCAGCCCTGTCATATGAAAGCTATAACCCAATAATAGGCCAAGAATATGGGGAAAAGGGATAGGGAGGGGAGGGAGGAGGATGAGTGGAGAGAGGGTAATTGGTGGGACCACACCTATGGTGCATCTTACAAGGGTACATGTGAAATTTACTAAATGTAGAATATAAACGTCTTAACACAATAACTAAGAAAATGCTGTGAAGGCTATGTTAACCTGTTTGATGAAAACATTTCAAATTGTATATAAAACCACCACATTGTACCACACGATTGCATTAATGTACACAGCTATGATTTAATAAAAAATAATAATAAAAAAATAAACTGGAACTGCTCACTCGATAGGGGTAAAAGAAAAGTCAAGATAATGTATAAGGACAATTCAGAGTAACCTTAGTATTAAACTTGTTGTTTAGAAAATTATTGTAAATTCATTAATACATACATAGTAGACGACATACCTTCAAAATCCTTAAAATCTTAATGAATTAAGGGATTTCAGTTAGGGTGAGAACATTTTGTTCCACTAGAAATACATTTGATTAGAATATTAAACCGTATTATTTTGGTTTGACTTTAAAGGTATTAGGATTACAGAGACATCTATCAAAGAAGTCTGAAAGTTAAGAATGGAAATAACTTAGTAGGTTCTTCGGCTCATCTCTGTCAATCATCTGTTGCCACCTAAAAGAACATACGTGGACTCTAACAATTAGAATGTTAATTTTTTAACCAATACAATAAATTACAAAGTAAA
Organism: Nycticebus coucang; assembly: GCF_027406575.1. NCBI lineage: Eukaryota > Metazoa > Chordata > Mammalia > Primates > Lorisidae > Nycticebus > Nycticebus coucang. The sequence goes on along the minus strand of NC_069780.1, from coordinate 58,952,255 downwards.
ATTTATTCAGTTCTAATTAAAAGTTGGGTGACATATAGAGCACTTTATAAATTCTATCTTATTATGTCTCTTTAATTCTTACAGCACATATAAAAGGTGTCCTTTTTGTTTCTTTTTTTATGTTGGTAAACTCCAGTTTAGGAATTTCTAATATTATGTGCTGACAAATTTGAGGGCCAATTTTTGATAATTAGTCTTTTCTATTTATTTCCTCTTCCTTTTTTTTTTCCTTTTTCCCTTTCCCTTTCCTTCCCTTCTCTTTCCTTTCCTTTCCTTCCTTCCTCCCCCCACCCCCTTTTTTTTTAGACAGAGTCTAAAAAATCACTCTCAGTAGATCAGCATAGCTCACAGCAACCTCAAACTCCTGGGCTCAAGTGATTCTCTAGCCTCAGCCTCCCAAGTAGCTGGGACTACAGACGCCAAACACAATGCTCAGCTAGTATTTTTCTATTTTTGATAGAGAAAGGGTCTCTCACTCTTGCTCAGGCTGGTCTCCCAACACCAGAGCAAAAGCAATCCACCAGCCTCAGCCTCACAGAGTATCACTAGCCTATGCTAGTATCACAGGCATGAGCCACTATGCCTGGCCTATTTCTATTTCTTTTTAACATTTTTTTGGTTTTGCTTTCATTATTATTTTTAACTGACACATAAGTAGTGCTCATACATATTTATATGCTGCAATATGATATTTTAATATACATATACCATGTGTAACTCTCAAATCAGGGTAATTACCATATGTAGGCCTCAAACCCTTTGTGTTGAGAACATTAAAAATCTGCTTTTCTAACTATTTGTAAATATACAATAAATTATTAATTGTAGTAACTTTATATTATATTAAAATACAACAGTAGATTTTATTCTTCTTATCTAGATCTAATTTTGTATTTATTATCTATTTCCTCACTATCTCTCTCTCCTTCCTACTCTTCCCATCCTGAAGTACCCACTATTGTAGTCTGTATTTCTATAAAGACACTTTACATTTCCACATACAAATGAGCACATGCAGTATCTATTTTTATATGCCTGGCTTGCTTCACTTAACATAATGCCCTCCAGACTCATCCATTGTACCAGAAATGACAGGACTTCCTTCTTTTTTACGGTTGTGGCTGAATAGTGTTCTATTGTGTACATACACCACGTTTTCTTTATCCATGCATCTGTGGATGGGCACTTAGGTTGGTTCCGTAGCTCAGCTATTGTGAGTAGCACTGCGGCGGTATTTGTAAGAATGTAGATATCTCTTTCACATCGTGAATCTTTGTCTTTGGATACATAACTTATTCCTAGGTGGGGTTTTTTGTTGTTGTTGTTTGTTTTGTTTTGTTTTGTTCTGTTTTTTGAGTTACATATGGAATCACTTTTCTGATTTTTTTTTTTCAGGTAGTTTGTTATCAATGAATGAAAATGTTACTGATTTGTGCACAGCTAACTTTTGTATCATGCAAATTTACTAATTTGTTTATTAGTCATAAGAGTTTTACGTCCGAGTATTTAGGTTTTTCTCTGGAAAAGAGCACATCATTTACAAACGGGGACAATTAAATTTTCCATTTTCCAATTTGAATGCCTTTTTGTTTTCTCTTTCACCTAATTCTATTGCTCAGATGTCGACTATTATGTTAAATAAAAGTGGTAAGAGTAGGTATACTTGTCTTATTTCAGTTTGTAAAGAAAAAATCTTCAGTTTTGTTCCCTTTTGAGTATGATGGTATCTGTGAGTTTGTGACACATGGCCTTTACTGTGTTGAGCTTTGTTACTTTTATAACTAATGTTGAATTTTATCAACTGATTTTTATATATAGATGTAGATGTTCATATGCTTTTTGTCTTTCATTTTGTTAATGTGATGTATTGCATTTATTAATCTGCTTATCTTGAACCATTCTTCCATTTCCAGAATAAATCTTAATGACAGTGCATGATATTTTTAATGTGCTGCTGGATTTGATTTGCTAGTCTGTAATATTTATTTATTTATTTATCTAAGTTATGTTACTTACCTGGTCTTGATGTTAGTGTAATGCTTGCTTATAGAATGAGTTTGGAAACATTCTCTCCTTTTCAATATTCAAAAAGAGTTTAAAAAGAATTGTTAGTTCTTCTTAAAATGTTGGTAGCATTCAGCAATGAAGGCATCAGATCCTGGATTTTGGTTGTTTTGGGGGAAAATTGTTATTACTAATTTCATTTTACTAATTACTAATATCATTACTCATAATAGATTTTTTTTTTTATTTTCTAATTCTTCTGGTTTCCAACTTAAAAATTGTGTGTGTACAGAAATGTATCCATTCCTCTAGGGTCCCTAATTCATTGGCCTATGTTACAGATATTCAAAATAATCTCTAACAATCCTTGCTTTATGTTAATGTCATCTTTTTCATTTTTTGATTTTATTTATTTGGCAATTTTCTCTTGTTATCTTGCTTAGTCTGGGTAATAGTTTATTGATTTTATTTCTTTCAAAAACCAACTTTTTGTTTTGGTAATCTTTTGTGTCATTTTCGAAGTCTCCATTTCATACGTTTTCCCTTCTTTATTTCTTTCTTTCTTGCAATTTTGGATTTGATTTGTTCTTTTTCTTCTAGTTCCTTAAAATACATCTTTAGGTTGTTTATTTGTAACCTTTCTACTTATTTGATGTTGCTATAAACTTACCTTTTAATAATGCTTTCTCAGAGGCAGTATTTCTCTGAAATATGTGGAGCTGCTTCAGCTTAGGCACAGAGGGGAGTGACCGCTTTGGGAAGGCAACCCACCATCTTCAGGGAGGCAGGGTGCCGCTGCAACTGAAGCACTGGAGATGTGTTAACTGCTCTGGGCAGCAAAGCTCTGTTTCCCCAGGGCGCCTGATTCTTCAGCACAGATGGTCCAGGTGCAGCAGTGATTGGAGCAACTCTGCAAGGCACTATTCCGTTGGGAGTTAGTGCACCACTTCATCTTATGCTGGGGGGAAGGGTGAGTGGAGGGGCTTCAGCACTGCTGCTTGGCTCCATAACGAATGTGTAACAGCTGCCGGCAGTTTGGCTTGGGGAATATGGGCTTACTGGTCAGGGATGGTTCAGTGGCAGCTTAGCCTCAGTGGTAAAGGCATGCGGTGGCTACTCACCCCTGAAGTAGGACACACTCCAGCAACGTTCTAGTTCCCAGATGGCATCACCTAGTAGCTACATAGGTGCACAGGGAGTCGGGCACAGTCTGACCCTTCTCTGGAGGCAGCAACCTCAGCTGAGCTTAGTGCCTGTGGGGATTGCAAGGGTCCCCAGTGGTGAGGAATGTAGGTGACCAAGGTATTGATAGAGGCTGCTGGGATCATCTTGCTTACCTTTTTCTGGCAGTGAGAAGTTCCACCTGCTTCCCAGATGATTGCTGCTGGAGAATGGGGGTGGTGGAGGCCAGAGGTCTTGTTCCTTTCTCTATGAGGTTGTTCTAAGTTTCTGTGCTCACCAGGATTTCTGCTAGTCTTTTGGTATACTCTAGTGCTCTCTTTTAGTTATTTTTTATCAAAGTATAGTTGTTTATTTGCTGTTTTGGTTATCTTTGTGTGAGGAGTAAGTTCTAGGGGCTTCTAGCCAATCATCTTACTGATATTGGATTGGTAAAACAAGTGTTCTATCCTCATTATGGAGATGAGGGGATTCAGCTTTGGAGTCATACAACTCTTTAGTAGCAGAACAAATGTTCCAATGCAGGTTTAATTACAAAGTGCAAACTATTTTTCTGCAGCAAAATGCCTTAGAGTTTAATAATTATCAATTATAATTAATCTTAAAACAAATGTGCACATTTTTATTAAATCCTGTTTTCTTGCCAATTTGCCTATTTATTTTTCAATTTATCTAATAAATATTTATTGAGTTTATTCTCTAGAAATTTTAGAATATACAAGAGGCAAGCATAATTTAATGGTTATAATGCAGTGTAATAAATACTGAAATGTTGAGATATAATTGTTGTGGGAATTTTTTAAAGAAGTGTTTAACTCACCACTAATAACCATGTGAGGAATATGTCTTCTCCTGTGATAGTAAAAAGATCCTATGGCTGCCAGTTTTGAAACAAGGGGCACCTAGAAATAATTGTATTTATAAAGGTAAGTGGTCCTATTTTGAACAGCCTTACACTCATTCTATGGAGCTTGGAAATTATTCTAAAGTATATGGGTAAGGGCTGTGGAAATCGGCTTTACAGACTTTTAAACAACTTACATCTAGAAATGGCTTTCTACTTTGCACGTTCATCACTAATACCATGTAAATTGTGCTTTGAGAAAGGGAGATCGTGCCTTTTTGTCACTACGCATATAAAAAATTAAGTCAAAGTAAGTATAAAAAAAGAAGAGACTGGGAAAAAGCAACATGATAGTATTGATAGTACAGCAATGTGACAGTATCAGAAGAAATTTGCTTAGGAGGAAAATGAAGAGTGCGAAGGTTAAGAACAGATTCTTAAACATTCCATTTCAGCTCAATACGTACAATAAACTTACAGCAGTATATCTAGTTAATTAGACTGTTAATTTGATAAGCCTGGCTGACTGCAACTTATGGAGAGCAAACTAATAATGATTTTGCTTATTAAGGATGGTTTAAATGTATGCAGAGTAAAAGGAACCCATGAAAAATATACGAGTTCATACCAATTAGGATCCTGCTGGCACTTGTGAACAAAAATAAACAAAAAAGTGGGGAGATATGATTTATTGGACAGGCAGAAGACAGTTTACAGATTTTTTTACATGTGCAGGTCAACCAATGTGTCTGCTCACCAGACATCCTCTAGCAAATTCAGTCCTGCCAATTGTGCTCTTTCTATAAACATGCACTACCAATAATTAAAGTTGAAAATATATACCAGATTTTGAAGACTCAGTATGGAAAAACTTAATGTGAAAATATCATGTTAATATTTATTGATTGATTACATGATTAAATGATAATATTTTTAATCTTTGTTGATATGTAAAGTTTAAAGTATTTATTTTTATTGTTTTTATTTGTCTACTAACAATTTTTTTATTTTTTATTAAATCATAAACACATGGATCATGTATACATTAATGAACTTATGGGGTACAATGTGCTGATTTCATACAGAATTAGGAATGCTTACATCACACTGGTTAATATATACCTCATCTCGTTTACTTCATTATTGTGGTAAGACATTCATGCTCTATACTAATAGATCCAATAGGTGCCCTTGCATTATGCACCTCTACTAACAATTTTAAAGTTAGATATGTGGCTAACATTTCTGTGTTATATTTCCATTAGAGTATGCTATTTTAGAGGAGTACCTGAGGTTTGTGTGAATATGCGTGTGTGTTTGTGTTCAGGAAAAAAACAAAAACAGGAATTAGGCCCAAACTGACAATAGCATTTAGTTGTTGTCTTACCTCCACTAAAGTCAATACCAATTTTACTGTCATAAACTCTTAGTCAGCTCCTGGAAGATGGGAAGAGGGCGGAGACCGCATGGGTTTGGAGATGTTCAGGCACCGGATCACCAATGGGTAGAACAAAGAGGAGATGAAAAGAACAAATTTCCATTTGGAAGTGATATATAGGAATGCTAACCAATATGTAATTTAGTGAATTTTTGGAGTTTCCTGTTTGTGTCATTCTTATATTTTCTTGACATACTAATACATCACATTTTGCCAAAAAAATCTTTAAAAAAATACTGATAATGTGAGAAAAAGATAAAGCCAAGAGTCACTTGAGTTCACACAGTACAGTAAAAGAAACATGGATTTATTTATCCTCTCAAACTATACTCACACAAGTGTGTGAAAGGGAATTGAGGGCAGTGCATGCAAAAACATAAATTCTAATCCTGTTTCTTGTCATCAGCCTTGTCAAACAGCAACTAACATGCTTGGTAAAAGAAAATATTTAACTGTTTTGCTCGAGAAAATCTGACTTTTTTCAAGAGCAGTGAAAGCATGAGCAGATGCTGACCTGCTGTTTCATACAATAGAATCCAGTTCTTGTTATGCCCATTAAACTAAGAATTGCTGAAGAAGACAAACATCTTGCAAGGGACAAAGCTCATCTGAGCTTCTAGCTTTGCCTTAGGCTGAAAGAAAAAAAAAAATCCTTGCTACAATTTCTAACCTTATATGGTAGTCATCTTGTTAAAAGGGAAATCTTCCTCAAGCCATTCCCTATAAAGAAATGTCATTGTCTCCAGTAGCTCTTTTGATTATTTTGCATACCAATCCATCAGCGAATTTTCTAGGAGTAGTTTCAGAGATGATTGTCAATGCCAGTAGCAAGTATAAGGAAAATTGATCTTATAAAATCAACAGTTTGATATTCATTCCAACAAACTGCCTTTATACAAATAACACCAGAACCTTTCCACACTTATAAGTTACAACAGACATAAAGTAAAATGATTGTTTTGGCCAGGTTATTGAACCTTCACAGATGTGAAATGCAGAACTGCTATTTATTTTATTTTATTCTTCTTCTTATTTTTTTAATTAAATCATAGCTGTGTACATTAATGTGATCGTGGGGCACCATACACTGGTTTTATAGACTGTTTGACACATTTTCATCACACTGGTTAACATAGCCTTCCTAGCATTTTCTTAGTTATTGTGTTAAGACATTTACATTCTACATTTACTAAGTTTACATGTACCCTTGTAAGATGCACCACAGGTGTAATCTCACCAATCACCCTCCCTCTGCCCATCTCCCCCCTCCCTCCCCTCCTTTTTCCCCTTCCCCCCATTCTTAGGTTATAACTGGGTTATAGCTTTCATGTGAAAGCCATAAATTAGCTTCATAGTAGGGCTGAGTACATTGGATACTTTTTCTTCCATTCTTGAGATACTTTACTAAGAAGAATATGTTCCAGCTCCATCCATGTAAACATGAAAAAGGTAAAGTCTCCATCTTTCTTTAGGGCTGCATAATATTCCATGGTGTACATATACCACAATTTATTAATCCATTCGTGGATCAATGGGCATTTGGGCTTTTTCCATGACTTAGCAATCATGAATTGGGCTGCAATAAACATTCTGGTACAAATACCTTTGTTATGATGTGATTTTTGGTCTTCTGGGTATATGCCTAGTAGAGGAATTATAGGAATGAATGGCAGATCTATTTTTAGATCTCTAAGTGTTCTCCAAACATCTTTCCAAAAGGAATGTATTAATTTGCATTCTCACCAGCAGTATAGAAGTGTTCCCTTTTCTCCACATCCACACCAACATGTCTGGTTGAGATTTTGTGATATGGGCTAAACTTACTGGAGTTAGATGATATCTCAAAGTAGTTTTGATTTGCATTTCTCTGGTGATTAAAGATGATGACCATTTTTTCATATGTCTGTAGGCCGTGCACCTATCTTTTTCAGAGAAGTTTCTCTTCAAGTCCCTTGCCCAGCCTGTGATGGGATCACTTGTTCTTTTCTTGCTTATACGTTTGAGTTCTCTGTGAATTCTGGTTATTAAACCTTTGTCGGAAACATAACCTGTAAATATCTTCTCCCATTCTGATGGCTGTTTGCTTGCTTTACTTACTGTGTTCTTGGCTGTGCAGAAGCTTTTTAGTTTGATCAAGTCCCAGTAGTGTATTTTTGAAGCTGCTTCAATTGCCCGGGGGGTCCTCCTCATAAGTACACGCTCAGACCGATTTCTTCAAGGGTTTTCCCTGCACTCTCCTCTGGTATCTTTATAGTTTCATGTCCTAAGTTTAAATCTTTGATCCAGTGAGAGTCTATCTTAGTTAATGGTGAAAGGTGTGGGTCCAGTTTCAGCCTTCTACAGGTTGCCAGCCAGTTCACCCAGCACCATTTGTTAAATGGGGAATCTTTTCCCCACTGAATGTTTTTAATTGGCTTGTCAAAGATCAAATAACGGTAAGTCGCTGGATTCATCTCTTGGTTCTCTATTCTGTTCCAAACATCTACTTCTCTGTTTTTGTGCCAATACCATGATGTTTTGATCACTCTCGATTTATAGTATAGTCTGAGGTCTGGTAGCGTGATTCCTCCTGCTTTATTTTTATTTCTGAGTAATTCTTGGCTATTCGAGGTTTTTTCAGATTCCATATAAAATGAAGTATTATTTTTTCAAGATCTTTAAAGTATGACAGTGGAGCTTTAATAGGGATTGCATTAAAATTGTATATTGCTTTGGGTAGTATGGATATTTTAACAATGTTGATTTTTCCCAGACATGAGCATGGTATGTTTTTCCATTTGTTAATGTTTTCAGCTATTTCTTTTCTTAGAGTTTCGTGAGTTTCATAGTTGTCTTTATACAGATCTTTCACGTCCTTTGTTAGATAAACTCCCAATTATTTCATCTTCTTTGGCACTACTCTGAATAGAATAGAGTCCTTAACTGTTTTTTCAGCTTGACTATTATTGGTATATATAAAGGCTACCGATTTATGAATGTTGATTTTGTAACCTGAGATGCTGCTGTGTTCCTTGATCACTTCTAAGAGTTTTGTAGTAGAATCCCTGTTGTTTTCCTGATATACAATCATATCATCTGTGAAGAGTGAAAGTTTGATCTCTTCTGACCCTATATGGATACCCTTGATCACCTCTTCTTCCCTAATTACGATGGATAAAAATTCCATTACAATGTTAAAGAGCAGTGGAGACAATGGGCAGCCTTGTCTGGTTCCTGATCTGAGTGGAAATGATTTCAATTTAACTCCATTCAATACGATATTGGCTGTGAGTTTGCTGTAGATCGCCTCTATGAGTTTAAGAAATGTCTCTTCTTTACCAATTTTCTTAATTGTTCTGATCATAAAGGGATGCTGTATATTATCAAAAGCTTTTTCTGCATCAATTGAGAGAATAATATGGTCTTTGTTTTTTAATTAGTTTATGTGCTGAATTATACTTATAGATTTACATATATTGAACCAGCCTTGAGACCCTGGGATAAAATGAACTTGGTCACAATGTATAATTTGTTTGATGTGTTGCTGGATTCTGTTTGTTAGGATCTTTTGAATATTTTGCATCTATATTCATTAGTGATATTGGTCTATAATTTTCTTTTCTTGTTGGGTATTTTCCTGGTTTGGGGATCAGGGTGATGTTTGCTTCATAGAACATGCTGGGTAGTCTTCCTTCTTTTTCTACATTTTGGAACAGGTTGAGTAATATAGGTACTAGTTCTGCTTTAAAGGTTTGGTAGAATTCTGATGTGAATCCATCTGGTCCCAGGCTTTTCTTTTTAGGGATGTTTTGTATGGTTGATGCTATTTCAGAACGTGATATGGGGCTGTTCAACATTTCCGCTTGATTCTGGCTAAGTCTTGGAAGGTGACATGCTTCCAAGTATTGGTCAATTTCCTTCAGATTTTCATATTTCTGAGAATAAAGTTTCTTGTAATATTCATTAAGGATTTTTTTGAATTTCTGAGGAGTCTGTTGTTATTTCGTCTTTGTCGTTTCTGATTGATGAGATTAGAAATTTGACTCTTTTTTTCCTGGTTAGGTTAGCCAAAGGTTTATCTATTTTATTGACCTTTTCAAAAACCCACTTTTTCATTTATTGATGTATTATATATTTCTTTTATTTTCAATTTCATTTAATTCTGTTCTAATTTTGGTTAGTTCTTTTCTTCTACTGGGTTAGGGGTTGGAATGTTTTTCCTTTTCCAGTTGCTTGAGATATCCCATTAAGATGTTAACTTCCTCTCTTTCCGTTCACTTGAGGAAGGCTTGCAGTGCTATAAATTTCCCTCTAAGGTATGCCTTTGTGGAATCCCAGAGGTTCTGATAATTCATGTCTTCTTTGTCATTTTGTTCCAAAAATTTCGCAATTTCCTTCTTAATCTTATCTCTGACCCAGCTATCATTCAGCATAAGGTTATTTAACTTTTCCATGTTTTTGTATGACTATGCAGAATCCTGTTGTTACTGAGCTCAACTTTTATTCCATGGCGGACCAAGATGATGCAAGGAATAATTTCTATTCCTTTAAATTTACTGAGGTTAGACTTGTGACCTAAGATGTGACCGATTTTGGAGTATGTTCCTTGGGATGATAAGATGTATGTGTATTCAGTTTTCTTGGAATGAAATGTTCTGTAGATGTCTGCTAAATCCAAATGTTGGATGGTTAGGTTTAATTCTAAAATTTTTGCTCAGTTTCTTATTGGAGGATCAATCCAACACTGCCAAAGGAGTCTTGAAATCTCCAGCTATTATGGAGCTAGAGGAAATGAAGTTGCTCATGTCTGTTTAGAGTTTCTCTTATAAATTGAGGTGCATTCTGGTTGGGTGCATAGATATTAATAATTGAAATCTCATCGTATTGAGTATTATCCTTAACAAATATCAAGTGACCATTCTTATCCTTCCTTACTTTTGTTGGTTTAAAGCCTATTGTATTTGCAAATAAAATTCCACCACCTGCTTTTTTCTGATTACCATTTGCCTGAAATATGGATGACCATCCTTTCACCCTGAGTCTATATTTGCCTTTTAGGGTAAGATGTGACTCTTGTTTACAGCAAATATCTGGCCTGAGTTTTTGTATGCAGTCAGCCAACCTGTGCCTCTTTAGAGGACAGTTTAAGCTGTTCACATTAATGGAGAATATTGATAAGTCTGGTAAAATTTTGGGTATCAAGTTTTTCGAAAGTCCAGTAGACATTTTTCAATGACATTTCTCAATCCTTTCACCACTGTGAAGGTTGGAGTTTGATCAAAAGTTTCTGAGTGAGTTTACTTTTGTAGTAGAGGATTGAGCTGGTCATTATGGAGGAAAGGTCTGAGAATATCCTGAAGAGCTGGTTTGGATATGGCAAATTTCTTCAACATATGAATGTCATTAAAGTATTTAATTTCTCCATCATAAATGAAACTCAGTTTAGCTGGATACAGGCTCCGGGGTTGAAAGTTATTTTGCTTTAGGAGATTAGAAGTTGATGACCACCCTCTTCTGGCTTGAAAAGTTTCAGCAGAGAGATCTGCAGTCATTCTAATATTCTTCCCTGTGTAGGTAATGGATTTCTTACATCTGGCTGCTTTCAGAATTTTCTCCTTCATCTTATCTTCAGTGAAGTTAATCATGATATGCCTGGGGGATGTCTTATTTGGATTGAATAGTGCTGGGGTTCTGAAACTGTCTGCTATGTGTATTTCAGAATCTCTTGGCATGTCTGGAAAATTCTCTTTTTCATGGTGAGGGGCCTCTGTGCCTAGCGAGGCCACTTCATCACTTTCAGGGATTCTAATGAGGTGGATATTAGCCTTCTTCAAATTCTCCCAGAGCTCTCTGAGAGAATGATCCATTTTTGCTCTCCATTTCTCTTCCTCTTTGAGAGTTTGGGAGCATTCGAAGGCTTTGTCTTCAATGTCAGAAATCCTTTCTTCTGTTCACTCCACTTTGTTACTAAGGGATTTTACTGTTTTTCAGACCTTTGAGAGCTGCAAATCCTTGCTTCAGTGCATCAAAATCTTTGGTGTTTTTTCCTTAAATTTGTTAAATTCTTGAGACGACTTTTGAATTCCTCCATGAATTTCTAATTCTGACTTTTGAATTGCTGCTCGAATTTCTAATTCCAAATTTTCCTCTATTTTATTAATCTTGTTTGCAATCCCAATTCTGAATTCGATTTCTGATATCTCGGCCAGCTGTTTATGAATGGGATCTTCAGTTACATCTTTCATACCTTTCCTTGGGGGAGTTGATCTATTCTGGTTATTCATGTTACCAGAGTTTTTCCACTGATTCTATCCCATAATTGTTTTACACCATTTGATTTTTTCCCCTGGACCCTTGTCAAGGATCCTTATAGTGCTATGACCTGAGATCTTGGGACCTGTTTGGTGTGGTGGGGCTAAGTGGTTCTGTCTTGTTTGCAGCTGGTCTCTGTTTGACTGTAGTGAAATAGTTACTCTGGGTTGAAGTCTCAGCTGTGGAGAAGTACCAGCAATTAAGTCACCCTGCCCCCCACAGGCAACAATTGGAAAAGGAAAATCAAACCTTCCTACAACCACACAACCAAGGCACCAATTGGATAGTCCTTGGGCACTTGGCTCAGTTGAAAAGGTCCAAATCAATTGTCTCAGTCAGCACCCGTCTCAGGTGGGACAGTTTTAAAGGTCTCTGGCAACTGGACGAATGGGTGTGGTGACTACTCTGATATGGCTTGCTCTAGTGCTCCGTGGAGTCAGGAGGACCCACCCAGCAAATAGATCAATCTGGGAAGGTTGATGCCTCCTTCCCCACCTTGTACCTCTGTCACACCTAGTCACTTATAATCCCGCAGGGCTTTGACCCAGTTGCCTGTAGTGAATAGATACTCCAGGGGTTTGCACCTGCCTGAATCACAAAGAAATCTATTTCTGCTCAGTCAGGCCACTGCGCTCTGACTCTGTGTAGTGGAGGGAGGTGAGGCCTGACAACTTCGGGTGCTTGATGGAGGCTGGGGGTTGTTCACTCAGTTCCAGCCCTATCCCTGATTGATGTTACTGACAGAACAGAACAGAATAACTTTGTGGGAATTTGATTCTGTCCCTGCTAAATTCCCCTGCAGAAGAGAAGCTGTTTTGAGTTCCCAGAGCCTGCACCTCAGGCCCTGTCTTTGCTCCTGCAGGTTTGTATTTGGTTACCTGTCAGTTCTAGCCTTCTGTCTTCCTTTGTCTCTAGGCTGACGATACCCTGAGGGCCAAGTGCGTCTTAGGCTCATTAAAGCAATCCTCTGGGTCAGCCCTGCCCTGGGAACTTCCCAGCTCTGCGCATGCATTTCTAGTCCCTGTGCTCCACTCAGGCCAGTACCGCCTCAGGCAAACACTTTACTCATGGGGTCTGCGTTTCCATCCCAGATCTGTTCTGTGGTGATTGCCACTTGAGTAGATGCCTGGCCTCCTCTGGTTTCCCAGGGAGACAGGAGGTTTGGCTTCAGAATATCCGGAGAGAGCCCTATTGTTGCTAAAAGACAGGTGCTGCTCTGTGCCTCGGGGCTCCGCAGCTCTGGTGTGGTTCCCTCTCAGCCGACTGTCCTCTCCTCACTCCCATGCCCCAGAGTCAGCACTGACCAACTGCAGTTTAGACCCTGTCCACACCCCTCAAGAAATCACCCAAGAATCTGGACTCCTGGGGGACAGGCCTCCAGATTTCAGAGTGAGAGTGAAGGGGAGTGCTGGGAGGTCAGAGTTGCAGGTAGAGAATATATACAGTTTTATACAGTTTTATGCCTGGCAGGAGAACACCGTGGCACCCTAGTAGGGGAGGTAGGTCCAGTTTTTAGAGGGTTTCTCCTGTGCAGTGTAGTGGGAGGACCTTTGAACTCTGCTCATTTGTTTGTGGGGCACTCCAAGCCGTTCTCATGGGGGAGGGGACTCCCGTCTGCTTGGTGATGGATTTTGTACCTTTTGTTTGTATCCTTGGAGTCGCAGCTTGCCTCAGCGGGGTTGATGTGCATTCTTCAACCTTCTCTCTTGGTGTAGCTCAAATCCACCAGGTTACTTGCTAAATTTCTGTTCTTTAACTCTCTTTCTGATGGGAGCCTCTGTGGAAAGCTGGCTTCAGTCAGCCATCTCGTCTCCTCCCCCTGGACTGGTATTTTAACGGAATATAATAAAAATCAGTTAATAGATGTAGATACTGCTCAGTTTTAGAAGGCAAATAATAAAGCTCTCTGGTCTCTAAAATATTTTCTTGTAAATTTCAAAACAGATGAAGATTAGATTTAATTTCTTCCTTTTAGTGTTGTGATTGCCTAGTTTGTATTTGTAAATACATATAAATGATGGAGTAGCTAATTTCAGTCCTCTAAATCCTAAAATTTAACTAACAAAGCTATAGATAACATACAAAGTATATTTTCTAATGGTGTGTTTGTTGAATTGAGCCACCATCAGAGACAGCCAATGGAATGTATAGGACAAAATTCATTATTTCTTATTCCATTTGAACATACGTGAGTCTTTCTCTGAAGCTGTAGTAAAAATGCCAACAGTCTTCAAAAATGACATTTATAAATCCTGACACTTATCTGAATAGTCTGGCACAAGTTACCCTCAAACATCTAAGTATACTAATTTTTTAAAAAAATTTCAGATTAATATGAGAATACAGATGATTAGACATTGTTTGTATTTCTAAGGCAAACTCCAAATTGTAGTTGAGCCCTTCATCCAGGAGGTGTGCCATATACCCTTTCCTTATGCCTTATAAAGTGAGAGCTTACCAGTCCCCTCCCTCTTTTCCTCTCCCCCCACCTGATTTAATTATGTTTTTCTTTTGTGGGGTTGTGTAGTTTTCACCTACTGCCTTCATAGTATTATTGAGTACATTGAATATTTGCTTTCCCATTCTTGTGGTACTTTATGAAGAAGAATGTGCTTCAACTTCATCCAGGTTAATATAAAAGATGTAACATTGCCATCTTTTTAAATGGCTAAATAGTATGCCATTGTATACATACATCACAGTTTATTAATCCATTCATGGGTTGAACGGCACTTGGGTTCATTCTACATCTTGGCAATTGAGAACTGAGCTTCAATAAACATTCTAGTGCAAATGTCCTTATGCTAAAATGATTTTTCCCCTTCTGATTAGAAACTTATTAAAGGGATTGCAAGGTCGAATGGAAGGTCTATTTTTAATTCTTTGAGGATTCTCTATACTTCTTTCTAAAGAGGCTGAATCAGTTTGGAACCCTACCAACGGTATAAAAATTTCTTTTAATGTCCACACCAGCATCTGCAACTTTGGAACTCTGTGACGTAGACTTTTCTGCTGAGGTTAGGTGATATCTCAGGGTGGTTTTGTTCTGCATTTCTCTGATGATTAGGAACAATGAGAAATTTTTCATGTTTTTGGCCATTCATCTGTGTTCCTCAGAGAAGGTTCTATTCATATCTCTTGCCCCGTGATAGGATTATTGGGGGTTTTATTGTTTATTAATTTGAGTGGATTTGCTGTATCATTCTAAACTGCAGCTAACTATCACAAGGACAGATGTTACCTAAAATTTTATCTCCACAAGAACAGGGAGTTGAATTTTTTGAAGAGCAGAATAAGCTATGTGTATCATTGAAAGAAGATTTCTATAGGAAGGCAACATTTTCATAAATATGTCATATCGAAATGACTTAAAACATTTCTTTACAAGATAAAACTAAGTCTATCTATGATTCTGTGGCAAAAAATCCAAGCATTTCAAAAAAAACTATCTTTGTTTTCAAAATACTTCTCATTCAAAAGGAAATTACAAACACCATTTTCTAGGTTAGCAAAGGTCATTGATAAGAACAATATATGCGAATCATTTGAAGAATACACAGCTATTACAGACCTATTAATTGGATAATACAATGAAAGTTTCACTGACTTTGAAAATTATGGCGTCACATTCAAATTAGCATTTCAATCTCACCTAGTTGATAGCACCTTGGCACCTAAACAACTACAATTGAGCTCTCAGTTGATGACATTTTAGTGTCATTGATTGATGCTGAGAAAGATCCAACTGAAATATGAGAAAATGCAGTAGAATACCCACACCTTTGTCAACATGCCCCAAATATTCTTTCTTGCTTTTTAACTGCTTATGGCTGCAAATCTACATTCTTTTACCCAACTCCAATCAAATATGCTATTGAGGTCAGTAATGACTGACACTGAAACTCCATGCTACAGACAAATATTTAAATGCTTTCCAACAAGAGCAGACACAAGAAAATCATTACAAGGTTAACTTTAAAATTAACAAATAGTTTTCACCTTTTGAAATTGAGTACATATTAGTTATATTTTTATAAAATAATGTACATTTTTAAGCCTATCTTATTGGAATTTCCTGAATGTGAACTCATTTGATTATAGCTAAATTAATGTGGCCTTCAAACATGAAAAGGTTCTCCAATGCTGGTATAGATGCTCTTTTCATTACACAGCTGTGGATCTAATTATAGGAACTTGCTAAGAAATTGATAAGAGGGGAAATGAATAAATGAAGAAGGAATGGGTGTAGACATTTACTAGGGTGTATAATTTACATATATCTGACAGTTTAAAAAATGCATGTCAAAGACTATTAAAATTATTTGTATCTAATATATATAACTAACAACTTTGTGCATTATATTATCACATTCACTTCAGTGGTTTTAACTAAGCAAACTATAAAACATATATAGAAAATAATCTTATTCTATTGATTTTAGAAAATAGAATATTGGCTTCCTTATATCAATTAAATATAGCACTTACAACATTCCCTATATATGCTGAGAAATAACAAAAATATAAGTAAGAAAATAAAAAGTTTTTTTTTTTTCCTGGATTTATGCCTTAATTTACCATGAATGATGTTAAACACTTTTTATTTTGGCCATCACAAGATTTTCTTTTCTAATACAAACAAAATATTATAAATGTTTTCCCAAATATTTCAAGTTCCAAAAAACTTTGCTATTTATCTATAATGTATGTATTTTTT
Source organism: Nycticebus coucang (assembly GCF_027406575.1). Lineage (NCBI taxonomy): Eukaryota > Metazoa > Chordata > Mammalia > Primates > Lorisidae > Nycticebus > Nycticebus coucang. The sequence continues at coordinate 58,935,782 of NC_069780.1, read as the reverse complement.
AAGTATGTTTTATTGTAAATATTTCTATTAATAATAGAAGTCATAGTTTTAACACCAACCTTTTTAAGTTTAAGGCAATATTCTAAAGGATTCTTTTTTCTTTTTTTTTTTTTTGACTGAGATATTTACCTCTATTTGTTTCAATGCATCAATACTTAATATTTCTACTTTTTATCCAATTTCTAAATCAACTAATTGTTGAGGAAGAATTTTATATTTTGTTTTTACAATTTCTTCCATATTCCCAAAAGATCGATTCTTTATACAACTGAATAAAGAAATTTATTGTAATGGGTTTACCTATTCTTGGAGCATAGTTTTATAACCCTACGACTTCAGCCTAAGTAGAAACTTCCCTCATTTTCAGAAGCTTACCAATAGCATATTTTAAAAATATATTTACTGCTTTATCATGCCGTATGTGGACCCTATACATTCAATGTTGGAAATACAGTGAAAAAGTAAGTAACTTTTGAGACTCGATTATTTGATAGTTTTGTAATAAAATGAAAACTAGCTTTTAAGAAGTGATGTGAAATAATAGTGAAAAAAATGAAATTTAAGATGAAAATACAATGATTTCTCAAAGACATGAAAGAACAGATGTACAATGAGCATCTTTGTGTGAGTATCAATTCTCAAGAGGTAAAGGCAGTAGGTTTCTCTACCCCCTGTTGCTGTTGTGAGAACAAATTACTAAATGCACTCTACAGAGATTTGGCAAGTTAGTAACCCATGCAAAGTCCTTTGAGGGAAATAAGAGAGTAGAATAATAATGAAGGAAATAATAGTACCTGGGTCACAACTAGGATAAATGCATGTTTTATCAAGATCCCTCTGTGTATTTGGAAGTAGGCATAATGCTGTTTTAGAGATTGATTGCCAAAATAATGGTACATGATGATTAACACCCACTTTGTGTTGCCCTTTATTCATTGGCTAAGTCAAGGCTCTGCTAGGCTCACTTAAGATCAGCTGGGCTGGGATAAAGGGTCTACATTAGATTCCCATCCACTCCACTGACCTTATTCTCTTGGAGCAATGGCTACCTGGACAACATTCTTCCATGAGTGGATGGCAAAAAGACAGGAGTAAAAGCCAAAAATACGGACACATTGAATGTCTCTGTTCTGGTAATGTCTGCTAATATCCTATTGGCTAAAGGAAGTCACAGGGCCAAACGTCAACTCAATGAGCAGCAGAATTTCCTCCTCCAGTAGAAGAGTAGCCATAGAAAAGTCAGGAACAGAAGAAAAACTGTACGCAAGCAATACAACCCCACTCTTTTGGTTATAATTATTATTTTCTCTTCCACATGCAAAATATACATTTTTCCTCCAAGTCACCAAAAAGTCTTATTCCATTGTGCCACTGCCCACTTAGAAGGCTGTTGTAAAAATGAGAGACAATAAATAATATAAAGTAAGTGGCTCATTCCTTTGGATGTAAGTGTTGCATTCTGTAGCTTTTCATTTATTAGAACAATGATATTCATGATATTTAATTTTATTTTAATGTTAATACAGTTAAACACTGGAACATATTTTTAAATATAACATCATCACTATGTTATGTTAGGAAATTATTTAGATGTTTCAATATTCCAATTACATGCTCATTAGTTATTTACAAGCAGATTAACTCCTGAATGAAGGAGACAGAATTGAATCCAATGAAATAAACAGATGCTTTAAGACTTAACCTTAAAATGGAATTGATTCCCAGGGAATGCAAAATTCCTGCAAACACAGTAACTGGAAACTAACTGTAAAATGAATCCTACTTTGGTAAAGGACTCCAAAAATATAATACACACAAGATAATCCCAACATACATACATACATATATATTTACATATGTTCAATTTCAAAGGTAATCTACTTTTGAATTAACAAACTTGATAGCACTATTTAGAATACATATGGACTATATGAAGCACAATTAACAAGAAACAACTAGTAATATTTCCTATTTTTACAAAGTGATTTAGCATTCACATTCCATGCAATAATTGCAAATACTATTTTATCTTTGGTGGTGTCATAATCAGCTAGCTTTCAAATGATTGAAATTATTCCTTTTTTCCCCTTCCTTTCTGTTTTCTTCCCAGCTGCCAGATGGGGATGTGTGCATTGGCCTCCACCACATCATCAGCATCTCTGCTTAAATTCTAGTGAGCTCTGAGTGCTCCATTACCCATTGCATTCTGCCCCATTTGATCCAGGCGCATTTGCCACTTTGATGCCTTCACAGTACAAACAAGGTGCACTAATCAAAGCTTCCCTGCTCCATCCTGCAAGAACCTCTCATCATTGCCACGGTTTCAAATCTGGTGCACAACATTACCACTTCATTTTGTTCCCTTTGATCCTATCAGTCTGACACTTTGATCCATGCATTGCACTAACTGGACTTATCAAAGCTTTCACACTTTTGTTTTTGACAGGCAGTGACAAAGATTCCAGCCGGATGAGAGACTTTAACTTTTCCTCTTTGTTTTGTTGAATTGTCTGTATCCATTATTTTGTATTTATTCTGATTTTAGAATATGTTCATTAACTTTATTGATTTTATATTTTAAAATGTTATGTTTTTTTGAACTAAGGCTTGTCAAAGGCAATTAAATATATCTATATCAGATTTGTATATCTCATAATTGTTTAATGCACCATGGGTGTTTAATCAATGATTCTAAAATGCCAGTAGCTTAATGGAAACAATTAGTGGTGTGTAAAGCAGCAGTACTGATATTAACCAGAATATTTTAGAGCTCAATCTTAGAGAAATACATTTCATCTAATGACTTTGCCAAAAAATGCTTTTGGTTTTATTGAGACATAATTAGGAAGAAATTTTCATGTATTTTAAATATACGTACCATCCAGGTAGGAATGGACAATTGGCTTTGTCCAGTTTTCTTGCTTCCATGTATTTGTTTTAGGCTCAGGCATCTTAATGTACATATTTTCTTGCATAACTTTTTCATGAGCTGCATCAAATCATGTTGGCCCAGTGATCTATTTGATTCATGAAATAGGAATGATGTAGCAATCTCATAAGAAAACCATGGATTCTATTTCCTTGTTTTCTAATTACTAAATTCTAATAATGTAAATTTCACAGCTCTGAAGAAATTATGAGGAGAATTTTTATTTCAAGGGGTAGGTTTCCAAGTCCTCAAGATGGACAGTTAGAATCAATGTTGGTCCTCTGGAGGCGGGGCATTTTAGGTTGTCTATAAGGAAAAGAAAGAGCATCATTAGATTGCTTTATACCATTATTTTCTGTATGAATGACAGACATGAACAAATTTCTGTATTTACCATCACAGACTCTAAAAATGTGAGAAGTAAAGTGATTAAATGTATAGCATACACTCCTAATCTCTTGAGATTTTTAGACATTAAATAGAAGAAATCACTAACTTCCATTCTCCACTCAATGAGGTAAAAAGGTCTGTGAAAAAAAGTTATAATCCACTCACCTGAAGCACAAATGCTTGAATTGTTCTTGCCTAGTTTAAGGCATGCTCTTAAAACCTCATAAATAGGCATCATCTGTGGGAACCTCAGGCTTCATAACAGACCAGACCTACTGATGATAAATTGTTTATAATTTACTAATAGAATCTTCTCTAACCAAATCAAACTATATCACAGAAGAAATGATTATTTTTTGTCTTTAGTAACCTATGTTCTCAGGTGAGGAGAGGTTGAGAGAAATATGTATATTAGTTAATGAAATAGAGAGTGTGTGGAATATCCTAATTATGAAGTAGTGAATTTCAGCAAGATTTCTAAGTCTTTCTGGAGCATGTTTCTATACTTGCATGACGACAAGAGGGAGAAGAATTAGAAAAAAGTACAGTTTATGTTTCTTGACAAAGGCAACATAAATATTGATGCTATACCTCTATTACTATAATTCATATTGTTATTCACAGTAATTTAATGATCACTGTTGACATTTACATGGTGATTATCAAGAGGCGGGTAATATTTTATAGTATTAGTTTTACCTTTAATAACTTTCATTATGTAATTTCTTCCATAGTTTTCAGCTTCTGATTTTGGTTGTTCTCTAAAGTGGATTGAGAAATATTCAAGTTATTACTCTTTCTGTTTATTTTTAGAAGAGTCAATACAATTGTGTTTTCCCAGAAAAACATGATTTTTCTAATCTTATTTATGAACCCCAACTTGACAGGTCATGATGTTTTAAAACAAAAAAAATGTATTCCCCCTAACACACTTTGTAGACATTGCTTCAAAGGTTTCTCATTTACCTGTGAAAAGATTTGTGAGGTCCTATAGACACTTTTCAATTCTTACTGAAATGTAATTTTTTTCTCCCCTTATATTATTTTTATTTCTTATAATTGAAAATACTTGACATGATAGATCTGAGTTCACTTTGTCAATTTTGTTGCCTTAGGTTTTGGTAAACATTTTCATTTATAAATAGCATCTTCCTTTATAATTTAAGTCTTTTCTCTTCTATCGTATTTGATGCCAGGATTTGTCCTAAAGCAACATAGCAGTTATAACATGTCTGGCCTTTAATAGGTGCTCAAGATATATATATATATATATATGTACATTTCATATATATATGAAATAAATGAATAAGTGATAGAGAAAATATTTATAAGTAAAATACTATGAATACTATGAATGAGGGAACAGAAAAAGGTAAGATCATATTTGTAATGCATCTTTAAATTGAATTGGTAACATTTGTATGAATTTCAGAACCACTGAAAAAGTCAGTCTAAAAATATTTACCACATATAGATAATAAAATAACTATAGGGAATAGTACTGAAAATGGAGTCATGAACATAAATCTGCTCTGAAGATTCAGATATAAGAATGGTATTAGCTATCAGTGAGAACAGGAATTGTCTACTCTCTGCCAGTGTGAAAATAAATAAACGCATTAACTGATTGCCAACACAATCTGGGTCAATCTTATATTTTTAGGGGTGATAGATAATAGTTATGACAGCTAATGTTTGCTAACATACTTTTAATTATTTTTTTCATATATTACCTCATTCTCTTGTATCCTTAATATCATTATATTTTCCTGCATAAAAACTGTCTGCAATCTTATCTAATTCTGCCATTTTTTGTCATTCTATTGTTTTCCTTCCCATTTTTATTTGATAATTGCTTCATTTTCTTGCATTTTTAAGTTTCCAGTTTTCTGAAGATTTTATGTATTATGTAATAGATACCATTCTGAGTTATGCTCTTCCCTCTTTGGAAATTTTTAATGATTTCAAAAGACTTATTTTGGGCCTAGTACTTAAGAAAAAGTGTGGCTTCTAGAGACAGACTGCATGACTTAGATCTTGCCTTGATTTTATTAAACCTGTGTGAACTATAGCAACTTAAAATGCATCTCTGTGCTTTAATTTTCTATTAATTTGTAACTTCACAGAAGATAAAGTAATGATATACGAAGACATCTGGATTTCTCAACTTCCATGACAATTCTTTTCATAGTCTTGTCTTTAAATGTGTATTAAGGACTAATATATTGGTGAGAGAACAAAGGTCTCTGATTATCTCGAAATTAATTCTCATGAGGTGTTTAGACAGATGCCTAATGCATAGCTCAGTTTTTATTTCATAATGTGAGAACTGGCTATTTTGCATGGTAATGCATTTAGAAGTTTTCTTAACTATTATACATCTGCCTCATTGTTGACATATTTTTTCAAATTATAATATTAGATAATCCTGTAATACTATGTTTCATAAATATTAAAATCTTTTTCTCCATAGTTTTATGTAAATAAAAACATGGGAATCTGGAGTAGACACAATAGTAAGCCCCAAATGTCAATATTACATTTTTTATGTATTTTAGAAAACATTTAAAAATGTATTGAACTATTTGCCAATAAAATAATTCATTCCCCTTATAAACCTAAATCTCTGATTAAAATATAATTTAGTCTATAAGCTTTAGTATGCTGGCCAACCTCCTCCCAATGATGGTCTTACGCTTTTTCACTGTGCATCATCTATAATTTTTTTTTGCAATAGTTATAAGAACACTGAACCTTTAGAATGTATTTTTGATTATATAAACACCAACTGGCTACTTTGTTGATATTTTTACTACATAAATGAAGAATAGTAAAAATCAATATGATATGTTTCTGAAGTTAAAAGGATAAATCTCTTTAACATCATACACCAACCAATTGACCCATTCAATCAAATCAATATATTTATAATTAGCCAAGCTGTGTAAAGATCTGTATAAGATACTTACAAACAGTCAATGTTTTGTTAAATTCTCAGAAGAGATGCAAATACTTCTCATCTAAATTTTGGTGTAGGTATACCTCTCTTTTTTGTTTATAAAAGAATGTTTTTATTTAAACTACTATAAAGCATTGTAATGGAATTTAAATCTCAAATACCTTTGTAAAAACAATAAACAAACACATACTAATCAATTCTGTATCACTCAGCAGCATGTTGGCATAACCACTTCCTACATAATTCATCTATGATGGTACAAGAAACCTCTGCAAACATTTGAATAAATGCCATCCAGATCAAGAATAATATTAAGTAAAATGATTGTTGTAGGTATTTGAACTCAAGATCTAGTTTTCTAGCTAACAAAAATGAATAATAGTAGATATTACTATTGCATTACCATTTTTGAATACAGAGATTGACTCATTTAAAATTTCTTGTGTGCTGATTTTTACATAGACCCTTACATAGACCCTTATAATAACTTGGGCAAAAGGGTTTTGGTAAAATAATGGTTGTTACATTTTTCTGAATAATTAAAATTATTTAGTCTGGACATGGTGGCTCACACCTGTAATCCCAGCACTCTGGAAAGCCATGGTGGGTGGACTGCCTGAACTTGGGAATTTAGACCAGCCTGAGCAAAGGGAGACCCCATCTTTACAAAAATGGGAAAATTAACTGGACAATGTAGCAGATGCCTATAGTTTAGCTAATTGAGAGGCTGAGGCAAGAGGATCACTCGAGTCAGGAGTTTGAGTTGCTGTGAGTTACGATGCTATGGCACTTTACCCAGGGAGATTAAGTGAGACTCTCTCTCAAAAAACTAAATAAAGAAATAATAAAGATAAAATAATTATCGTTTTTATAATTCCCGAGTTAGCATTTTAATTGTATTAGAATAGCAAGTAGATCTCATGTTAAAAAATGGGACTGTTTCCTGTTTATGTACATGAACACATACACACGCACAAAATGTAGTTGATAGCAAAGCATTTTGGTGTAGGCTTTCAGAGGGATAAGATGAAAAAGCAAAGAAATTTCATTTCTTCTCTTTCTGATTCTGCACTTCTTGTATTTGTGATATTAGCATAATGTGGATTCCAGTACTTTCCTTTTCAACAAAGCATAAATCTAGATCCCTCTCAATTCTGCAAAGAATAGAGAATCATCAGCTTTGAAGTAATGAGTTCACAAAAAAATTCAAAAATCATTTCAAAGATACTACGTGACATACCTCACAGGGTGAAGAATGCTTTCAATAAATCTCAGTTTGGGGATTCTTTTTTATGCAATGGTGGAGATGTTAACTCTTTTCAGAAAAGTCATTAGCAGGTTGATGTGTTTGCTAGAAAATACTTTGGAATCTAACAGTAATGTGTTTGAATAATGAGGTAAATATTTGCAAGGCTGCATAGATTCAAAACCTCATTTAAAAGTTTCTAAAAGTTTTTATTTGCTAGCATACATACCTAAGATATATGAATATAGTTGAAAAAATTATAAAAAATATACATCCACACATGACTAGACTAGGAGGTAAGGTATGTCTCATCTTTTAGGAGCACCAGTGTATCCTTCAACAGCTGCACAGCTTTTTCTTAACCCTGAAGTAACCATTTTCCTGACATGTGTGGTGGTGGATTGGAAATTGCATTTTATTGTGGGCTTACTTCACATTTCTTTGGTTGCCAGAGTGGTAAGTATGTTTTCCTTTGCAAAGTGCCTACTTATGTATATTTTGGCCAATTTTCTATCTTTTACTTTATTTTATTATTGGCTGGTAGTCCCAATCTATAAATTATTTACACATTTTGCTAGTGTATGTATTATTTCTGACTTCAAGCATTTTCAGTCATGTTCTGTTGTTTTTAATAAATATTTTCGGTTTAATGTAGTTGAATAAAATATTTTGCAATTAGAAAATAATTTATTTCTCCTTTTCAATTCCTTCCTGATTTTATTATCTTTAATTTCTTTCTAAATTTTTTTTATCTTTGATTTCTTTTAATTTCTTAGCTAAAGCCTTAAGTACAATGCTTACTAGAAAACAGATACGGTTTTCTTGTTTCTATTGTTAAAATACTGAAATTTTACTATTTGATATAATGCTTTCTGTAAGATTTTGGTAAATGACTCTGTTAATGCAATAATTTTAATTAGCAGTTTGCAGTTTTTATATAGAAGAAGTTGAATTTTATTAGACACTTCAGAATAAGTTAGGTGATCATCTATTTTCATTTATATTGGTTTTATGGAAATTAATGCTGTTTAGTTCTCTAATGTAAAACACATTTTAACATAATTATGATGCCGGGTATTTTGTGAGCAATTACTCTTTTCACCATTATGTTTAGCACTATTGCATATGTCCACATTTGGAGATATCCTGCATATATATTTTTTATTTTCTTTTTATCTTTGACTTTTTAGTTATTACCGTATAAAAATTATACCAAGACTTCACAATTTCAAACAGAAAATATTTACTATCTTACAGTTCCTGAGGGTCCAGGTTAGTTGAGTGTCTCTCCCAAGAGGTTCAACTGGAACTTAACATGGAGATGATTCCCTAACAAATTCTGTCATATGATTGTTGGCGGGATTCAAATTCTCAGTCTGTTGGATTGAGGTCCTCCGTTTCTCAATAACTGGTCATTGATGAACTCACGCAATTCTTTGACAAATGTGGTACATGATGCAACATGGCAGCTGACTTTCCACCAGAACCATCAAGCAAGAGAGCAAGAGATGATGAGCAGTAAGGAAGCTGTTCTTAACTTAATCTCAGAAATGACATCCCATCACGTTTGCTGTGTTCCCCATTACATGCAAATTGCTAGGTACAATCTATATTCAAAGAGAGGGAATTACACAAGGGCATGGATAATCCTTATGTAATTACCTGTAGAGGTGATTAGAAGCTGTCTTAGGGCTGTCTACCACAGTAATTCAGTTTATTTTATAGATATACATGTATGTGATAGAATATAAATATATATTTCAGCTAAATTATTTAATTACTTTTTAATACCTAGTGAAATTTACTGTTTATCTTGCCATTTTATTTTGTTTTTTATTTTATTTAGTTTTTGAGACCGAGTCTCACTTTGCCACCCTGGGTAGGATGCTGTGGCGTCAAACTCTTGGGTTCTAGTGATTCTCTTGCCTCAGCTTCCCAAGTAGCTGGGACTAGAGGTGCCCTCTGCAATGCCCGGCTATTTTTAGAGACAAGCTCTTACTCTGGGGCTCAGGCTGGGCTTGAACCTGTGAGCTCAGGCAATCCACCTGCCTCGGCCTCCCAGTGTGCTAAGATTACAGGCGTGAGCCACCGTGCCTGACCTGTCTTGCCATTTTAAATGTATGTTTCCAAGTGTTTTCTAATATATTTTGTGTTTTTAAAGAGAAAAGAAGCTTTTTTGTTTCTGTTCTGAATTTTGTATTTATTAATTTGCTCTTTTTGCAAAATTTATTAATTTTGCTCCTGTTTATGTCCTCAGCTCTGTTCTTGTTTGTTTTTCTTCCTCCTTGCATGTTTCTAACTTTTTATCTTACTTCCATATATGCTTTTAGGACTATCCATTTCTCTCTACATAATGCTTTCATCATTTCCCACAACTTTCAGTGTGCAATATTGTTGTTCATCATGAGTAAGTTTTTCAGGATTTTTCCTTTGAAACATGGTTATCAAGTCAGCTACCTGATAAATGTAATGTATCATTACATTTCTGAACGTAGGGATTATTTTCTAATATCTATTATTTATTTTAAACTTACTGGCACTAGAGTCAGAGTTCATGGTCTGAATACATCTAAACTTAATACATTATTGAATAAGAAAATACATTATTGAACGTAGCATTTTGGATCAGCATGTTGACAATTATTGTTTGTTTGGTGTCACTTTGGAACAAGTAGGTGTTCTTCATTTATTTTACTCAATATTTACAAATGTTTATTAGATCTAGTTCAGAATAATATTTAAATATATAATTTTAGTGATTCTTGATACATGATTAAATTATAAATTACTGGAAGATACAGATAAATATACCTAATTTTTCCTAGCAGACTTTGTCTATTTTTCCTAGTAGGTATAAGGTAATTGTTCTTGGTAGTTAAGGGAATACAACTTGGTGGTTGGGGCCTACAGAATTTAAAATATTGTACCTTCCCACTGAATTGAAAATTATGCCATTACGTAGTAATCATTTTGTCCTAGGAATTGATTTCACCTTAAAATTTATTTATTTTTCCTAATAGTAACTAAGTAAATTCTCCTTACTAGTATTTAGCTGGTACATATTTTTCTCTCCTTGGCTTTCCAACATTTTTCAGTCCTTATGTTTTAGATTATTTCCTGTATGTATACTATACATATGTATATATATAGTGTTTAGTTATTTTTTAAATATAGTTTTATACACTGTAATCAGCACATTTAATCTATTTATATTTATACTGTATTCTGTTATATTTGGATTTTCTCATCAAATTCTGTGTTTTCTTTTTTTTTTTTTTTTTTTTTGTAGAGACAGAGTCTCACTTTATGGCCCTCGGTAGAGTGCCGTGGCCTCACACAGCTCACAGCAATCTCCAACTCCTGGGCTTAAGCGATTCTCTTGCCTCAGCCTCCCGAGCAGCTGGGACTACAGGTGCCCGCCACAACGCCCGGCTAAAATTCTGTGTTTTCTAAGTTATATTTTGCATTCACTCCCCTCTTGTTTTTTGTTTCCCTTTAGATTGATTGAGCTTCTGTACTCTCTTTCTCATTTTAGCTTTTTTATTTTAGGATTTTTTTTTTTTTATCGATTCAACTAAGAATCTATTTTTCATGTTCTTTCTGGTTATTTTTACATGCACACTTAATCAAATTTTATGTGAATAAAAATCTTTAGCCCCTTCCTCATTAATGCAGTGGTTATAGGATACATTAATTCTGATCATACACCCTCCTATGGATGTGTTACTATTGTCCAATATTTTAGTTTTACTTATTTTCATCCTACAAATTAGACATTATCATTGTTGCTTTGATCATACTTTTTAAAAATTTCAAGTGCTTATCATTTTTGCCTACCTTTATCTCTCTCCCTCTCTATATATAAGTGTGTGTGTATATATATATCTATGTACATATATATTTTTATATATTATATAAATATATAATATATATTATATATACATATATATGTATTTATTTGAGACTGCCTCAAATAAATCCTCTGGAACTTTTATGAGTTGACTTATGGTTGCAAAGTCCCTATGTTGTTTTATTCTGTCTCATAATAACTTAATGTCGTTCTCAATGAAAGTTTGAATATATAATTATAAGTTGACAACTAGTTTTTGTTTTCAGGAAAACAAGGATATTAGTTCATTATTTTCTAGTTATTGTTTTGTGGAAATAAACAGTGCTATGGGACAGTGAAGGGCAAGTGGATCAATATGGACGGGGTGAAGAGTGGTGGGGATTCTCTCATGGTTGAGGGAGCCCGTAAGAAAAATCTCCTGCAGCTTTGCAGACCTGGAGTCAGGCAGAAGTCTGAGAGTGGAAAAGTATCGAATATTGAGTCAAAGTGGGGACAGATGTCTTTAGGGGTTTCCACTCTCTCCAAATAAGGCAACCTCTATAATGCAAGTATGTAGGAGAACATGGCCAGCCAGGAAGACTTATGTCCTTGACTGTAGCACTTAAAGACTCCAGTGTATTGACTGTGCATCAAGTCCAGTATGAGGAGACAGTTTCTCGCCATGGGGGCTGTTGGCTAAAGCCTTTGTAATTGCCTTCAGTTGACCTGAACAAAAATCCAGGAGAAGGATTCCTCAACTTCCTCTCTTGCCTTGTTCCGGGGCCTGAGTAATCAATATAGGCTACCTCAGATGAACCCAAATAGGTCAAATGTAGAAAGGCTGTAACAATAACAAGGTCATGCATCTGAGGCAATAGTAAACCATAGCAATGATCAAGAAAGAGGCAGTGTCGTGATGGCGAGGGTCCCCACACAAGAAAAGCAATGCCAGAAGGCATCTACGGTCCTCCTGTACACAAGTGTTTACAATGTTAGGGCACCCCAAGAGGGCCATATGTTATCAGATCATCAAGTTAGCAGCATCTGCAAAGAAACCTCCCATCAATAGGCCTGTAATCCCGGGCTACTCAGTTTAGTCCTTGGTTTCAGAATGACTACCAGTGGCAGTCAGTTTCAAATGGTGTTGCTTGTCTATAACAATAGATTATCTGCCTTACCAGTACGGACACCTGGAGGAGAGATGTTTTTCACAAAATATGCGGTAGCTGAGACCATCACCCTCTAATGTCTCACAGTCATTCAGGAGCTGCGGTCATGCTCTGCTGTCTTTGCTGTCTCTGCTGTCTCGGGTGTGATCATAAACACAGTCAGATTGAATCCAAAGTGCTTGCAGCAGCTTGGAAAGGCAACATGGGGAGCGGGTTGTTTATTTGTTTCTCTGGAGGACAGAGAAACTTTCAGAAGCAGTAAAATAAAAGATCATTAATGTTTTCCCTAGTGCCTTCCCAGGTGCCAAGGTTTTAGTTGAAGTTTTGTTTATTGTCATTATCAGTGTTCCATTTAGTAATAAAAACTTTATTACTTTAAAAAACAAAAGCATTCCCTATTCTCTTCCATACCTTTCATCTAGACAGGTATGCAAAAGGGGCAAAAGCACTTTTATGGAAAAATATCCAACTTAATTACAAAGACATATTATATTTAAGAATGGATTAGCGGTGGCGCCTGTGGCTCAAGGGGTAGGGCGCCAGTCCCATATGCCGGAGGTGGCAGGTTCAAACCCAGACCTGGCCAAAAACAAAAAAACAAAAAACAAAACAAAACAAAAAAAAAATGGATTAGCACCAAATTATGAGTTTTTTAAAGATTTCAAAATAAGTTTACATAATCTCCCATACCTTTTTAAATAGTTATTTTGACCTCTCATTGATTTGAGTCTTTAGAAAAGAATTCCCCCATGAGACTGAGATGTCAATAAGTTTTTAAAAAAGGGTCTAAATTTGAAGGAAGGAGGAAGATGGCATGATTAAACATGAGAAGTACTTTTGAACAAATTGCTGCATTGAGACCCTAAGTGACTTATCCAGCATTTGCATTCCAGATTTGGGTTATCTTGTCCCATTTTTATTTCCCATGAAAACATTTGACAATCTTTGTGAGTTGAGGGTGACAGGGAGCATGGAGAGTGTGTAGAATGTCCCATGTGTGAGCCCACTGATATGTATCTTGGGCCACAGATCTAGCACGTTTTCAGATGCAGTGTACTCAGGAAAACACAAAAGGGAACAAATGTGGCCTTGTGGTGCCTAGCTAGTGAGTCAACAGAATGCATAGAGAGAAAAAGTGGAACATCAGCCATGATCCAGTAAAACCCTCTGCCTGAGATTAGAGACCTTACATGATCTACCGGCACAGAATGTCCCGGACTTTGAGTTGAGGAATCTGTCCCTGGGTGTTGTGTTTAGTCTGGACAAAGGTCTGGCTGCAAGGACAAATTTTCCACACTGCTTTATCATCCTGTGATGATAATGGCTCTCCATATGTGCGGGCCCCATCTAGAATGGTGTCTGAATTTCCATGGGTTACCCCCTTGTGTATCCAAGAAGCAAATGGCCACGTATCTGTTTGTCTGGAGTGGAAGACACCTCAGCCTCCCTGCTTCGTTAACACGCTATGTTTCTCCTTGTCAGTGTAGGGGCATCTCTGATAAGCAGCTATCTGAGTAGAACAAAATTATAAGGAATAAATTGATTTTTACCAAATGTCTTGATTCTGAGGAGATGGGGGAGTGTTTGTCTTACATGTCCTTCTGAGGCTTCCCAGAGGCTCCAGAAAACAACTAGGCTACAGCCACAGTCAGGCAGGTTCACAGTCCTCTGAATGCCCTCAATGGTTTTAACTGCAGCAGTTACCATCAGGGCTTGGAGACAAAGGCTCACAGTAGTATATATAAACGATTTATCAATACAATAATACATTTATCGGGTGGGCCTTCATAGAGGTTTATAGTAACCAAAGTGACCCATGCATAGTGAGTCTTGGGCAGAGTCCTTGTGTTAGTAGGCTCAGACCTAAAAACACAAACCATTATTATCTCCCTTCATCTTGGTGTCAGACTGCAAGAAGTGCAGTCACCTATGCATCTGAAAGGCCCATGAAGTGCTATTTTCTTTCATTTATTTCTCCAGTGAATTTAACTTTGGCAAAGGGATTTTAGTTTCTCCCTACCCCCAACAAGGGAAGATGGCTCTTGGACATTTCGGGGGTTACCTGGTAGGATTTGGCCACAAGTTTTCTGGGGCAGGAGGAACTAGTGGAGAGCTGGGGGGAGCAGCCTGCTGGTACAAAGCGGTTTCTTGGCCAGGACTCCCATGGGACAGTGTAGGACAGGCTGACAAGAACAGAGCAGGGCTTCAGGGCTGGTGTGGTGGGGGGGAAATCTAACTAAAGTACTAGCATTTCTTGTCAGATGTCAATAACTTCAAAAAGGATTATAAATTCAAAGGAAGGGGGCAGATAACCTGATTGAATATATGAGGTCCAACAATTAAGTTTGCAGACTCATGCTAGAGAAAGTGCTACATAATTCATTGCTGAATATTGCAGTGATCACCTTTGAAGTCCTCCCTTTGGCCATCTGGTGACTATAGTGATATTCAGCAGTGAGGTATATAGCATTTTTTCTAGGATGAGTTTGAGAACTGTATTGCTTTACATCTTATGAAGTACTGGATCTGGGCAAAATATACCAAGGGGCTCTACACTCCTTTTTCTTCTGAAATTTTAATATCTTGCTGTATAGAGAGTATTTATCAGCGACAGCAACCTGCTCAGTGTTACTCAGCACACAACTCCCAGACACTCTCTGATCTCGTTGATAGAGGCCCTAAGCAAAGGCTAGGAAATTCCCTAGATTTCTCTAGATCTCTGATTGGATTCACCACATGCAGATGCTCAGCTGGAAAGTCAGAGACTAATAAGGGACTAATAAAGTCTCTCTCAGATATGAAGTTAATAAAATGAATCCTCTAGCATCCTCCAGGAATGGCCTGTGGCTTCAGCATGTGTTTTACAAAACCTACTGTCAACACTGGTAAAGTGCCCAATAGGCTGAGCTCACACTTCTAAAGACCTGCTTGTGACATTCACCCTGGGGCCCTCAGTCTCTTGCAAATGATTCACCATGGGCACCCTTCTGGAATGCCCGGTACTCTGCTAGTACTTTCCAAAGGCAGACTCTTCAGATTTTCTTCCAGAGCTTAATACTCTTGGTCATTGCACCAATTTGTCAGAAACCTAGCTTCAATTGGAGAGAATGTACAGAGGTGCCAATTGTGAAAAGTAGTCAATTAAAGCAACAAGCAAAAGTGGAATTAACAGTTGAAGCCTTTACCACTTACTTCAACAGTCTAAGGAAGAAGCTAAAACCAGAGAAAGTGCTAACAGCCCCTGTTTTGCTTTCACCCAAGGAACACTACAGAGGTTCAAGGTCAGCTAGATAAACAGACATGAGGATCTTTCTAGCATACACTTAAATAATCTTAAAAAAAAAAAAAGCCCTTTTGTGATCAGATACTGAAGAATTCCAAGTTTAAAAGCCAAAATGCAGCAAATTTCCAGAGAGGTAAATGTTATCAAGAAGACTCTTTTACTATGAGAGCATTTGGTAAATGTCTAGACCCCATGCTTTGTTTACGTAGCCTCACAGGAATGAAGGCAGAAACAAAAGCCACCATTCATCCAAGGTAGAGAGTCTAAAAGGTAGAACTTTTCCCTAAAAATCTGCTACACAAAGTTCTGTCAATCTAAGTGTGACCCAGAGATAAACTCACCAACGTTGTATCAGTATCAAGAAAACTATTCATAGTTTTGTATTGCAGCTTAGCATAACAAGGGAGAAAGTCCTTCAGAATAGGAAAACTTAAGTAGAAAAATACATATTTGTAGCCCAATTATTATCAGTAATGATTTAAAGTAATACTAAAGTAGTAATATATCTAGGCAGTTGAAAGAATGCAAATGAAGCCAAAAATTGCAAATCAGCAGAAAATAGGAATAGATAAGCTAAGTCTTCAGATAATTTAATTATGAGACATTATATAACAATTATGTTTATGAGTTGTAAAGATAAGAACACAACTGGAAAGGATATATTTTTAAAATTACTTTATAGGTTTGAGAAAGAAAAGGAAAAGCAATTAAACATCTGTTTAAAAAAGAGATAATCTATAATTAAAATATACAACTCTAAGAACATATACTTTTGAATGGGGGGAATTAAAACTTTCTGAATTTCATGCATTGTCTTGGAGGATGGTGAAGGTAGTAATTAATTTTAGAATTTGAATCATTAAATATATACCAGTATATTGAAATGCCCACACTACTTACTAAAGAAGATAAACAGTGTATTTATCTTTCAACCTAATAAATTGAAAACAAAAAAAAAATGCAAGTATATGCACATAAGAAACATAAAATAGGACAAATAGAAAGCAAAATTAAGTTTAAAACCTGAAATGCTAATCATGTCAACAATAGAAAATATAGCAGTATTACAGATACTACAAAAATTAATTAGACAGATAAGAAGATATTCTGAACAAGTTTGGCCACTAAATTTGAAAACTTATATAAACTAGAAAAGTTCCTTTAAGTATACAATATGACTAAAGAAGAACTAGAAGACTTAAAAAAAAAAGTACTCCAAAATAAATCAGAAAGGCAAAATCCAGACCAGATAACTATATTTTATTAATGAATTCTACCCAACAGTAGTGATACAAATAATTTTAATCATACATAAACTTTTTCAGAGAATATATTATAAAAGAAAGGTAAATTACAGTTTATTATATGAAGATTATATAATCTTAATTCCAAATTGCACAAAGGAGTTGTAGAGAAAATTAAACATACAAGCCACTCTTATTTCTAAGACAAAAATGATAAGCAAAATATTAGGAAGTAAGATCCAGCAATATATTAAAAAATGTTGAATTCAGGTATAAATCATGACTGAGGAGTGGTTCAACAGTAGAAAATAAATCAACATTCTAGACCCACCTGAGCAACATAATGAGACTCTGGTGCTACAAAAATATAAATAAATAAAATTAACTGAGTGTGCTGGCATGTACTTTCAGTCCTGGTCACTCAGGAGGCTGAGGCAGGAGAATTGCTTGAGACCAAGATTTCAAGGCTACAGGGAGCTCTACCACATTCCAACTTGTACAACAGAAGGGGGTTCCCATCTCTTAAAAAAGGAATAGAACAGAACTTAGCAGGAAAAAAATCATTTAACAAACTTAATTATGCAGATTAATGTTTGAATGCAATTCAACATCTATTCCCAATTTAAGGAATTCTTTAAACAATTGGAATAAACATGAAATATTTAAGCTGATACAGGATATGTACAAGGAACCTCAGCAAATACCAGGGAGGAATACCAAAATCTTTTTCTTTAAAATTGAGAATAGAACATCCATTAATGCAAGAAAAATAAATATATTTTTAGATTTAAATGGATAGATAAAATATATTTGCAGATGAAAGGATAATATACATAGAAAAGGAGGGACTTTACCTAACACATGCAATCAGTGTAAACTGGCTTATTGTACCCTCAATGAATCCCCAACAATAAAAAAAAAAAGAGAGAAAAGGAAAAAAAAAGAAAGTAATTAAATTTTGATTTGCATATACCAGTAAGAATGGGTGAAAAATATAGTTAAGAAATAAATAATACTCTGATAGGTTATGTTTCCCCAGAAACAGACCTTGAGCCAGAGGCTCAAGTACAAAGTATTTTCTCAAGGAAGAACAGAGGAGGGGAAGAAGTCAATAAAGGGAATGATTTTAGGTGAAGTGCATTATTCAGCCTGAGAGGTCTGGCACAATGTCTATACTGGAGTTTTCCACCTCCAGGTAAAGAAGGCAGTTTTTAATACTCCCATCCTAGTCAGTGATTAACTGTTGAGTGCCTTTGGGATGGTGGTGGGTAATAGAAACCCGAGGAATACTGGCTCTCCACACTGACAAGGAAGCTCCGTTATTCAAGGATCATCCTGAACATAACAGGTGTGAGATCTGTAGCTGCAAAGAAGGCAGAAACTGAAAATAGAGGTGCAGAACTGCTAAGAAGAAGCCCATGGCAGGACCCCAAGAGCCAGACAACCTCTGAGCAAGATGATTTGCAGCTGGGGGACGGACCCTCCGGCAAGTCGTCTGCAGGGGCTCCTTGCAGAGAAATAACCCAAGCCCATGGTGATCCTTAGGCATGTAGTCACTGTGTAATACTCCCCTCACCTGTCTTCTACTGTCTCAATAAAAGGTTACTGTGGAGGTTGCTCTGGACTACCCTGCAATCAAGTTAGCCCGCCTCCAGCAAGCTTGTACTTCTAATCTGGGTCACACCTGGATCCTTCCTGCAGTGATGGAGGCCAGGGCCATAGGGGCTGCGACAGCCCTGCAAATACCATCCACATTGGTGCAAAAACTGTCAAGTACCTGAGAAATGGTAAAACATTTCAAGATCTTTAAGGAAAATAATACATACCCAAATAATTTTTCATGTGTTTGAAAAGAAATGCTTTAAATATGCCTATTTTCTAAAGGAGGTTTAAGGCAATCACAACCATAGATTTGTTGGCCAAGCTTGACAAGCAGATTTAAATTTTATAGGGAAGAGAAAATGATAATGAAGGACTAACAAACTTTTGCGATTGCTGAATATCAATAATTATATTGCAGCTGTGATGTTTAAGGGAGTGTGTCATTGGCAGAATTATCATCGTTGGAAAAATAAAATCAATATATTTTAAAATAAATATAATATATAGTACATATGTAGTGATACATTGATATATCACAGTGTATCACACATGAATGTGTTCTAGATATGTGACAGTGGCCCTCCCAAAAATAGACAAAATTTTAAAAAAGATTAATTTACAATGGATGTTGTTGCTATCCACATGGATTTTCCATCAAAGGCAAAAAATGAAATCGTCCTGTATATGAAATACCAAAACAGTTAAAGATGAATCAGACTCAAAAATGACAAAAAACATACAAATTTGGAAATAATAGATTTGTGAAATTGGAATAGAATTTTTAAAACTAAACATAAAGCACTTTCCATTATTCAGGAAACTGATAATTTTGACCAGACTAAAATTAAAAGCATAATTATCATAAAATTTCACAAATGGGGCAAAAACAAAAACTATGAAGTCAGAAAGGATACATTTTATAACATTGCATATATAATCCTGTTAACTTCCTGTTAACTCACTGTTCAGAGAACTCTATTTTAACATAAAATAGTCCCATAACATTCTCCTCTCTTGACTTTGGCCTTTTTTCCTATTCTGATTATCATTCTCCTCTTTATTTTTTTATTAAATGAACAAAATCTTCATGATAAAAATCAAATAAGTACTCTTATTCTTTCTTTCTCTGAAACTTTAAATCAAATTTAACCCTTTTATCATTTTCTGTGGTATTTTGTATATTCTTCCATGATAACATTTATTGCATTGTACTTTATTATGTTTACATATTCGTATGTAAAGGTAGGACATATTAGTGGCTTGTCTCCATGTTACAGGATTCTTTATTTTCGTGAATCACATTGTCAGGTGTTCCTTTTTAGATCAATCAGCCTTGGTATTGCCTTGTTGTTGACATGTAAGCTTTTGCCTGTCCTTATATATTAATAAGCTTTTTTTTTTTTTTTTTTTGCAGTTTTTGGCCGGGGCTGGGTTTGAATCCATCACCTCCAGTATATGGGGCCAGCACCCTACTCCTTGAGCCACAGGTGCCTCTGCGTGTCCTTATATAAATGCCAAACCTCGTGGATAGCTGATTTAAATAATCAGAGTTGTATAGTTTATTATTTGCAGTCACTTGACACATGTCCAAGTGTGTTTGTGTGTAGTGTTGGAGTTAGAATGCAATAAGTGTATTTGTGTAGGTGGATTGCTGTGTGTTGTTTTGAATGTTGTTAGTGAAAGAAAATTATCCAGATAAAATTCAACATCCTCAACATAGAACTTTGATAATTCCAATCTCATGAACTGGAGAATTCTTAACTTTGCTGCAGTCTGTTGGCTTTGCTGTTGATTGTAATCATTATAAATGTTCTGTTATTTATAGACTTGAAACAGGAATTATAATTTTTTCATCTTTGAGAGGGGAGATTAATAGGAATATAGGAACTATAATAGTGTTTTACTTATTACATTTGTGAAACTAAAACTTTGTGGCCAACTCTATGAAAATTTTACAGTCTAAGATTAAAAGAAAAATAAAATTAGACATATCAAAGAAGTAAATTGACATGTGATATTTTGTATTAATTGTTGTCTTCATTAGTAAAGATAATTATCACATAAAGAATAAATAAGACCTAATAAAAATCACTTTTAATTGCATATATTCTTTCATTTAATTACCACATATATATTTGCATCTATAACACTTAAAATCCAAACATTTTAGGAAACATTGGTTAAAATATATTGTACTTATCCTTAAGGGGAAAAGCCAAATATATATTTTTAATTATATTGGCCTTACTGTAGCTCCTACTTTTTATTATTTTTCATACACAAAATGAATATTGCTATGAGTTTATAAGCTTATAAGATTTGGGAATGCTAAGCAAAAATTTACATCAATTAGCAAAACACTATTTTTTACCTTATATTTTGTAGAGATTATTTTTATGGTAAATGTACATTTTTTTCACCATTGATCAAGAAATAAATCCCATCCTCCTCAAAACAACATCTGCTGAAACAGATTTGTCCAGAACTGAATTGCACTGTTTAAACCATTGTCAGTATTCAACTAATAGCTAGTTCCATTTCTGGGGCTATATTTAAGTACTCATTCTTGATTCAAGTTGTCTTATTCCAAATACAGAAGTGAATTTTTAGATATCCTAGCTAACTTTAATGTAAAACTTATCATAGCCTACTGCTCAAATCTTCCAGAACTGACCTCTGTCTTGTCCTAGAGATAACATATGACTTAGCACCTGTGAAACTTATTTGTTATTATTTCTTCATTCATCTTTCATATGCAAATTGACCATGAGTTCTCTTAAAATAAGTAGTCATGTTTTATTCCTGGTTATTTCTTTAATGTTTACCCTGCTGCTTATGAAAATTGTCCAGTGAAAAATAAATGAATACATTAATTGATATGATGAAGTAAGATGATTAGAAACATAATTATCCATGAGATCTGAGGACTGAAAATGTCCAGTAGTTTTTGAAGACTATGCCAGCTAATTTTATCAATAATATGTTTTTATGCCATGTTGTATAATGATTTTAGCAATAAGATGCAGGTAGTAAATATCACTGTAAAAAGGATATAGTTTAATTTTATTTAGGGAAAGACTTAGAGGTTATCTGAATAAGTGTATATTCTTAAATGTAACATAATCTTTCCTGAATCATGAATTTTCTTTTAAGCACAAATACATTCTTTGTAATCTTTTATAACATGCTCATTTTTGGATAAAACTTTCTGTTCTCTTACTTTTATTTTACATGATGTCAATGAATGAAAACATTGCAAAGAGCCCCCATTTTTCAATACCCTGATTTGAGCAGCAATTGGGAATTGAAGTTTTATATAGTTCTCTGAAATTTTCTTTGCTCAATAGTATTTGTATTAATTTGCTCAGGCAAGCATAACAAAATACTACAGTCTGAATGGTATAAATAAAAGCAATTTATTTTCTCACATCTTTAGAGACTGGAAGTCTGAGATCAAGTTGTTAAATTTGGCTTAGTCTGAAGCTCCTCTCCTTAGCTTGCCGATGGCTGCCTTCTTGCTGTGCTCATTTGGCTTTTTCTCTGTGTGTGTATTTCCCTGGTGTCTCTTTCTCGATATGTCCTAACTCCTCTTCTTATATGGACATCAGTTGTATTAGATTAAAGCCTACCCTAATGGCTTAATGTTAATGTAATCAACTATTTAAAGGGCCATTTTCCAAATACATTCTCATTCTGAGGTACTAGAGGTTAGGGTACAACACATGAATTTTTTTTTTTTTTTTAAGATAGAGTCTCACTTTGTTGCCCTTGGGAGAGTGCATGGGGTCACAGCTCACTGCAACCCAAACTCTTGGGTTCAAGAGATTTTCTTGCCTCCACCTCCCAAGTAGCTCCCCCTTAGGACAGGAACTTGCCACATGCCTGGCTTTTTTTTCAGAGATGAGGGTCTCCATTTTGCTTAGGCTGATCTTGAAACCCTGAGCTTAAGCAATCTACCCACCTCAGCCTCTGAAAGTGTTGTCTATATTTGAACATGAACATATATACTCATAATATAATTTATTATTTGCTATCAAATTATTGTAGGGGTAACAAAAGGTCAGAGTTAACTGTATTTCATCTCCTCTCCCCTGTATATAGAATAAATGTATTTCCCACAATCTTTCTGCTGGTGATTCATGAAACTGAATTCTGGCCAATGAAAATGGAATTAACTAATGGTCTCCAAAATTTTATTCCTTGGATCTGTCCTGGTGAATATGATACTCATCGGTAAGTAGTCATAGTAAAGGATGTAAATTGTGCTATTTTTGAAGTAGCAAAAAGTAGGGAGCAAAAACTTAAACATCAGTGTAAATAGTTAAATAATATAATGTACAATCAAATATAAAAATCTCATGTAGTTTTAAAAGAATGACCTAAATCTATATGTATCAATATAGACCCACAACAAAAACACATTATTTGGTTCTTTTTAAAACTTTAAGAAAAATGTATATACTCATCTAAAATCAAGGATCCTCAACCAAAAATAAATTTACAAAAAGCAAAGTTTTAAACTGTATTTGTCCATATGGATAAAAATTATAAATCTACCTGGGAGTATAGCACACAAAATCAGAAGTTCTGTTATTACTGGAAGATAAGGGGAGAGGATAATATTTCCTTTTCTTTAATGAAGATGTTTTGGTATATCTTAAATGTCCATTTCTCTTTGATTTAAAGGGATCTATGTTTAATTTGTGTATTTATAATAATTTTAAAAATTACATTCTATGTCTAAATCCATCTTTTCTACAAGAATTATCTTTTACCCCACTTAAACATTCTTAGTTGCATCCATTTTATTTATACAACTTATCATTATCCTAATATCGCTTAGAATGTGATTTAATTTGTTTCCATTTTTCTTATATTATGTCATTACCAACAGATAATGGTATGTCTAACCAACTTATCATCATCTAATGTTTGCTATCTTCAAATATCACCCTGGAGTTAGAGAGTAGAGTGTTCCTATAACAGAGTTTCTAAGGGGGTAAATGAATTTACAGTGTTAAAATATGTTTAATATCAGAATAGAAGTCTCAATAATACACATTTAGGAAATATCAGGGACAAAATGTTTATAATAGACGAGGATATGCAAATGACAGACCCCGACAAGCCAAGAAATAAAAAAAATCAGTAAAAGTGTTAGCTTATGAGGGATTGCCATATTTATTCCTTTCTGCAGTCTAGAATTATTTAGCATTCCTTACCCAGCTTCTTATGAAATTACTGTAGCAAAATATCCACCAGGTTTCTTCATTTTGAATTTATACTTATCTCACATGCAGAGAAAAGCTCTAGAAAGGCCTTTTTCCCCCTATTTTCTCTTTCATTTTTTTCACATAATAGTACTCTGCTCTATCTAAATCTTGTATTCTTAATTCTTCATCATTGCCAAAACCAATTCTTCCTATACAGAGCCCTAGTTTACACACTCAGAGGCAAAAACTAAATTAAAAAACAGAAAACAATACATCATTTTTTTTTTTTCAAGAATCCTTTTGAACGTGGAACATAAAGTGGCTGTTACATCAAAAGACAAAAGAAAATCACCACTTTTAATGCTGTGATTTTCAGTGTGGGACAGAGAAAATTTATAAGTATCTATCTCTTGTGGAAGTGTTCGTAAAAACTGTTTAGACTTACAATATGCATACAAAAAGAACTTGAAATTAATTGATCTTGCAGCTTGATTGGGACAAGAGAAGTGGTAATTATTATTATCCGTGGAAGCCATGTAGGCACTGAATGACACTCCATTGTTGAACCTACTGCAGTCCAATAACAGTCCTCCAATTTTGTCAGTATCATTGTAATGATACTGTATATATTGTAGAACTATAGTCATAAAGATACCAAATAAATATATTAAACAATTACTTCATTTGTATAATTATGATTTTTTATACCTACCATATGTCATTCACGCTGCTAGTTGATTGCCAGTGGTATAACAAATGTACTGTGTGTGTGTGTGTGTGTGTTCATAGACTGAAATGAATTACTACGCTTTCTAACCATCTGGTAAAATATAGGTAGTTGTGGTCAGGGCCAAGAGAAATTATGTGAACTGATTTCTACATTTTGCACACAATATTATGTATTGTCCTCATTTTACATATGAGCTTTGCCACATTCATCTGTCAGTTCAGTGACCATAAGAAGGTTCTTCTTGTGGCAGACAGCAGAAATGCAAGAAGAATGGGTGGAAACATTCAGGGTTTTCTAAGATTTTGTCTTTAAACTGGCATGTTGAGACTCCAACCATTTTCCATCGGCTTGACCAAAGGCTGTCTCTGATGAAGCTTGATATCCCTGAGGCGGGAAAGTATACTCAGGCTTCAGTGAATCACTGCAAAGTCACATGACAAAGGACAACTTGTATTTATAACACGGGTACAAGGAGGAATCATGAAGGTATTCTCCAGGAATTCTCTTGACCTATTTTTTGTTAATGATGCAGTAAAGGTTAAACTTTCTACCCTACTTTATGAATCCAGGGATTAGCAGAAGTCTGGCATCCAACTAGTTAAACTCCTAGGAGTGTACTTCCAAAACTAAGTGCAGGTATTTCTATAAAATTAAAAAAAATCTATTTTTAATAGAGTCATGTCATCAGAGAACTACAAAAGTATTAATTAATGAATAAATTGAATTATGCCACTAATACAGATGAATTTTTTAGTCATTAACAAAATTTAAGAAAAGGAATTTTAAGAAATATTTTATTTTTTTATTTTTTATTTTTTATTTTTTTAAGAAATATTTTAATTAGATGGGTTTATTTATACAACAAATCTTAACAGGTGCATGAGCCTAGTGTTAAATGTTACCATAAGTACTAGAGTTACAAAGGCTAAAAAAGGTAATTGGCCTTTCCTTCTATTGAGGACTGTAGAGAGAATATGAATATAGCAAGAAGTTCTTAGAAACAATTTCTGAGATTTAGGTGATCAATAATGTGGTTGTAAAAGATAGAAGGTAATGAAGATGAGAAACATGGGCATGTTGAGGGTATAGAATAGCTAGGACATTGTGTAAGTTGAAGAATAAATTTCTTCTACAAATATTCCATTCTTTTCTTGTGCATATGATATGAATGTAAAATTTAAAGAGATGAGTTAACAACAGAGGAAGAAAAATGTTGAGGGAGAAATGTAATTTATTTCTGAAGATGTATGGTAAGAAATGGTTGTGAAAAACCTCAGCATAGATAGAGAGTAATTAGTTAATCCACCATTTTGGACTTGAGAAAATAGTTTGAAGATACTTATCAACCAAGGTGAAAAATTGGTATAATGCTAGCGTTTAAAGTTATGAGAGGAGATAAAGTTAATTTGTAAAAGAATGGAGAGTGGAAGCATGGGCACGAAAGTATCAGAGTTAGACCTGTTTCACAAGTATTCACCTGTAAATTATTACAAAGATGATATAAAAATATGGCTGATAAGATGTAGACAAACAGATAAATGTGTAATATAAAACCAAGAAAGAAGAAATTTCAAGAACTGGGAAATAGTCCACTATGTATGATGTCATTGGCATGATCAAGCTGAGGACTAAAACTGATTTAATGAATTCAGCAACAAAGGGTAAAATTTAGCAAGCATAGTTTTAATGAAGTGGTAGGAGTTAATGGCAACATTTTTACCTTATAAGCAACCTAAGAAGTTGAGGGCTATGGATTTATTTATTTGTTTGATCCAGTAAGCTTTTAAATTGCATTGATATGGAAAGTCATTCCTGGGAAATGTGCCCTGGTTAGATAGGAGGAGTTATAAATTATAACTTTTATTTTCTCATCATGAAAGCCCTTGATATAAATAAAAGCTTCATTGATCAGATATAAAATTATACCATTAAATGTCAGTTTCAGTAAAAAAATACTTTCAGACAGCCAGAATGGGATGAAATGAAATCGGCTTTGCCAGGCATGTAAATCTCCAGGGCAATATATTTATCTCAATATTGTGTCCCATATTTCATGATTCAAACATATCTATGAAATTATTTCTAGATTTAAAATGTTTTGGGGTGGCAGAGAGCAATGAAAAATTTAGTTGAATCTGAGAATGCATAAAATTGTATTTCTAAAATAAGTTTCTTTTCGAAACTAATTGTCAATTTTCTTTCTCTTTCCAAAGAAAGAAATGAGAGTATTGATCCAGTGTCTCAAATGTATCAGCTTTTTCTGCTTGTCCTAAACTTCAAAGATCCACAGCTTTTTCTCAAATAGAAGAATATCCCTGAAAACAAAATCCAGTTAAACTATACACCTAAAAATATTCATTTCCATCACTCTTAGAGGAAAGAAAGCTACGTTATTAAAATTTACTGAGAACATGTACCTGAGGTTTCTTCTATATTTTTCCACCTGCTATATCCTCCCCACCCGCTAAGTCTGGTATTTTCATGAGTTCTAAGGACCGTGAACTCAGCTCTCAAGACTGGTTATGGTAGTTTTGCTCACACCTTTACTTTGTAGCCTCATAATGTCTTCCAAGTAATCAATGGCTTTGACGAAAAATTTAGATAAAGTTTTCAATCAGAAATAAAATCTGTTTGACTTCTTGCATATATGTATAAATTTGATGTAATTCAAACTAATATCCAATAACATACACACGTACATTCTGTTAGGAAGCAGAATACATTATGATCAATAATTTAGAAAATTTAGTTTAACAATTCATGCTGTAATTATTTTAGCATAATGTAAGTTTTGCACAACCCATTTACTAATACCTTTGGCCAGATTAATAGGATTTGTTTATGTATTTATAGATCTTAATGCACTTATTTTTATCTATTATTTATATTAAATAACATGAGTCTAGTAAAAATCTTACACTGGCATAAAAGTATAAAATTAAAAAAAATTCCCCAGGCCAGGCTCCGTGGCTCATACCTCTAATCCTAGCACTCTGGGAGGCCGAGGCATGTGGAATGCCTGAGCTCAAAGGTTCAAGACCAGCCTGAGCAAGAGTGAGACCTCATCTCTAAAAATAGCTTGGCATTGTGGCAGGAGCCTGTAGTCCCAGCTCTTTGGGAGGCTAAGGCAAGAGGATCACTTAAACCCAAGAGGCTGAGGTTGCTGTGATGTCATGGCACTTTACTGAGGGTGACAAAATGAGAATCTGTGTCAAAGAAAGAAAAAAAAATTCCCCAAATGAAAATCCTCTCCTCAAATATATTACCATTTTCTAGTCACCATAAGCATATTCTTTTTCAGTTGGCAAGTGAAAATTGTATATATTAATGGTGGACAACATGTTTTGATATATGTGCTTACTGGGAGATGGCTAAATTAAGCTATTTAACTCTATATTACTTCACATAATTATTATTTTAGTGAAGTATAGTGAAAAAATCTAAAACTTACTCTTATCAATTTTCAAGTATACAATATGTTAGTAACTATAGACACCAGAATGTACAATAGATCTGTTCAACTTACTACTCTTAATTAAAATTTTGGGTCCTCTGCCCAACATCTTCCCAACCCTGTACTCTCTAAGCCAATTGGTACCATCATTACATTCCCTTTTTCGCGAATTCAACTTTTTGACATTCCATATACAGGTAAAATCACGCAGTTTTTGTCTTTTTACACTAGGCTAATTTCACTTAACATATGTCTTCCAGGTTCATCTAAGCTATCAAAATGGATGGGATTCCCTTCTTTTCCTAAGACCCCATTGTGTATACACCACATTTTCTTTAACCATTTATCCAGTGATGGACATGTATATTAACTCTATGTCTTGGCTGCTAATAATGGGGTGTAATTAATATGGGAATACAGATATTTCTTTGATATACTATTTTCATATCTTTTAGATTTCTACCAGAAGTGGGCTTGATAAATCATATGATAGATCTCTTTTTAATTTTTTTGAGAAAACTCTATATTATTTTTTACAATGACTTTAATAATTTATACTCCTATCATCTATGTACAATGGTTCTTTTTTCTCCACATCCTCCCCTACATTTGTTATCTTTTGTTTTTTTAATAACAGACCCTCTAACACAGAAGTTCTCAACCTGTGGGTTGCAACCCCTTTGTAACAATGAAAATACATCGTGGCATTAGGAAGGTTGAGAACCATTGTTCTAACATGCATAGTGATATCTCGGTATGGTTTTAATTTACATTTCCCTGATGATTAGTGATATTGAATTTTTTTTCATGTATCTGCAGGCCACTTGTACATCTTATTTTGAGAAATATGTAAAAAAAATAGTTCTATTGTCATATATAATTGGATCATTTATTTTCTTATTATTGAGTTGTTTGAGTTTCTTACATATTTTGAAAATTAATCCCCTTATCAGATGTACAATTTGCAAATGTTTTTCTCCCATCTTATAAATGGTCTCTTCACTTTGTTGATTGTTTCCTTGGTTGTATAGATGCTTTTTAGTTTCATGAAATCCTATTTTCTTATTATTGCTTTTGTTGCCTGTGCTTTTGGGGTTATATCCATAAAATCTTTGTCCAGATGCAGGCCTTATGCTTAAATTTTTAATCCATTTTGTGTTGTTTTGTTTATTATGTGGAATAAGAGTACACTTTAATTTCTCTCGATATGAATAACTAGTTTTCCCAACATCATTTATTAAAGATAGCATAGAAACTAAATTCTGAAAAAAACTACAGGAATTGAACAAAAGCAACAAAAAGAGAGATGAAAATCATGAGATACAAAATGCAGCACAAGCAAGACTTACAGTTTTGCAGAGCTGGTATCAGGATGTTTTTGAAGCCTGGTTGTTAGGGCATAATGGAGAAATACATAAGATGCCTGGAAGGCCCTCTACATCCCACTAACCCCTGCTGTGGACTACTGGATTTTGATAGAGAATGAACAGATACAATATAAAACAATGGGCTCTTTCATCAAGGAGTATGGGAAGAGAGAAAGGAGTAAATCCAAACTGCAACAGC
Organism: Nycticebus coucang; assembly: GCF_027406575.1. Taxonomy (NCBI): domain Eukaryota; kingdom Metazoa; phylum Chordata; class Mammalia; order Primates; family Lorisidae; genus Nycticebus; species Nycticebus coucang. The sequence goes on along the minus strand of NC_069780.1, from coordinate 58,906,168 downwards.
AGAGACTTTCTGCCAATCCACTTAACGACTCACCTGTAAAAGCATAAGCTAAGGTCTAGCCTGTTGACCAAACTCCAGGTGGTCATGAATAATGAAAGGGGCCCACTCAGATCAGGAACCAGACAAGGCTGCCCATTGTCTCCATTGCTTTTTAACATTGTAATGGAAGTTTTAGCCACTGCATTTGGGGAAGAAAAGGCAATCAAGGGTATCCATATAGAGTCAGAAGAGATCAAACTTTCGCTCTTCGCAGATGATATGATAGTATATCTGGAAAACAATAGGGACTCTACTACAAAACTCTTAGAAGTGATCAGGGAATATAGCAGCATCTCAAGTTACAAAATCAACATTCATAAATCGGTAGCCTTTATATATACCAATGGTAGTCAAGTTGAAAGGACTCCATCCCATTCACAGTAATGCCAAAGAAGATGAAATATTTGGGAATTTATCTAACAAAGGATGTGAAAGATCTCTGTAAAGAGAACCACGAAACTCTAAGAAAAGACATAGCTGAAAATTTTAACAAATGGAAAACATACCATGCTCATGGCTGGGAAGAATCAACATTGTTAAAATGTCCATACTACCCAAAGCAATATATAATTTCAATGCAATCCCTATTAAAGCTCCACTGTCATACTTTAAAGATCTTGAAAAAACAATACTTCGTTTTATATGGAATCAGAAAAAACCTCGAATAGCCGAGACATTACTCAGAAATAAAAACAAAGCAGGAGGAATCACGCTACCAAACCTCAGACTATACTATAAATCGATAGTGATCAAAACAGCATGGTACTGGCACAAAAACAGAGAAGTAGATGTCTGGAACAGAATAGAGAACCAAGAGATGAATCCAGCTACTTACCGTTATTTGATCTTTGACAAGCCAATTAAAAACATTCAGTGGGTAAAAGATTCCCTATTTAACAAATGGTGCTGGGTGAACTGGCTGGCAACCTGTAGACGACTGAAACTGGAGCCACACCTTTCACCATTAACTAAGATAGACTCTCACTGGATTAAAGATTTAAACTTAAGACATGAAACTATAAAAATACTAGAGGAGAGTGCAGGGAAAACCCTTGAAGAAATCGGTCTGGGCGAGTATTTTATGAGGAGGACCCCCCGGGCAATTGAAGCAGCTTCAAAGATACACTACTGGGACCTGATCAAACTAAAAAGCTTCTGCACAGCCAAGAACACAGTAAGTAAAGCAAGCAAACAGCCATCAATATGGGAGAAGATATTTGCAGGTTATGTCTCCGACAAAGGTTTAATAACCAGAATCCACAGAGAACTCAAACGCATTAGCAAGAATAGAACAAGGGATCCCATTGCAGGCTGGGCAAGGGATTTGAAGAGAAACTTCTCTGAAGAAGACAGGCGTGTGGCCTTCAGACATATGAAAAAATGCTCATCATCCTTAATCATCAGAGAAATGCAAATCAAAACTACTTTGAGATATCATCTAACTCCAGTAAGATTAGCCCATATCACAAAATCCCAAGACCAGAGATGTTGGCGTGGATGTGGAGAAAAGGGAACACTTTTGCACTGCTGGTGGGAATGCAAATTAATACATTCCTTTTGGAAAGAGATATGGAGAACACTTAGAGATCTAAAAATAGATCTGCCATTCAATCCTGTAATCCCTCTACTGGGCATATACCCAGAAGACCAAAAATCACATCATAACAAAGATATTTGTACCAGAATGTTTATTGCAGCCCAATTCATAAGTCATGGAAAAAGCCCAAGTGCCCATCGATCCACGAATGGAATAATAAATTGTGGTATATGTACACCATGGAATATTATGCAGCCTTAAAGAAAGATGGAGACTTTACCTCTTTCATGTTTACATGGATGGAGCTGGAACATATTCTTCTTAGTAAAGTATCTCAAGAATGGAAGAAAAAGTACCCAATGTACTCAGCCCTACTATGAAACTAATTTAGGGTTTTCACATGAAAGCTATAACCCAGTTACAACCTAAGAAAAGGGGGAAGGGGAAAGGGAGGGGAGGGGGGGTAGGTGGGTAGAGGGAAGGGGGTTGGTGGGATTACACTAGCGGTGCATCTTACAAGGGTATATGTGAAACTTGGTAAAGAGTCTGTGAAGCTAGTGAATGATGCCCCATGAACATATCAATGTACATAGCTATGATTTAATAAAAAAATAAAATAAAAGTAAGCTAACCCACAAATAATAGGTCTGAAAAGCAAAATCGGTCTGAAATATAGGCCCAAAACTGAACAACATGCAAATAAAAGAAAAGCAAAACTGATAGAGACTTAAGGACAATAATTAAACAAAAAGGCATGATAAATATCTTAAAGAACAGAGAGGATAGGCTCGGTGCCTATAGCACAGTGGTTATGGCACCTGCCACATGCACCCAGGCTGGTGGGGTCAAACTCAGCTGGGGCCAGCTGAACAACAATGACCACTGCAAAAAAAAAAAAAAAAGAAATAGGATATAGAACACATCCAGGGTAATTATAAGTAGAAATTCTTAGAAATATTGAAAGTAAGAATCACATTATTAAGTGGCATAATGAATGCCTATGGACCAAGGTTTTTTTTTTTTTTTCTTTTTTCCTATATTGAGGCTTATTTTTTACAATAAAATACAATAAATTTAAGTGTATAGTTAAATGAAATTTGACAATGTATACTTGCATGGTGCTAACACTGAAAAGAATAGAAGGACTGTTTTTCCATAATTCCAGAAGATACCCTGTCACCCTTCCCAATCAACATGATGTCCTGCCCAATGCAACACACAAGCACACAAGTCTTATTTTTATCACCAGTTATTAGCTTTATCTGCTCTATAGTATTGTATAAATAGTTATACAGTTTGTACTATTTGTGTGTGACTTTCTTTACTCAATAAAATATTTGTGAGACCCATTCCAGTTACATCAGTAGTTAAATCATTTGAATTGCTGACTAGTCTTTCATTGTATTAATGCATTACAATGTGTTTATCTATTCTTTTGTTGATGAAAATTTGATTTCCAGTTTTTTGATATTATGCCAAAAGCTTCTGTGTACCTTTATGAACTCTTGTTTGTGGTCATTTGGCTTTTTAATAAATGTTTTGTTTGTATTGTGTGGTTTTTAGGTCTAAGGTTTGGTATGTAAAATTTTATTGGAGATACACAAAACCTCCCTTACTAGCAATATCACATACCACAGTGGTACAGTTGGTACCAAAGGGCATCTTTGTCATTCCCAAGTTTTGGAAAAACATCCAATGCATAAAGTGTCTGAAAACATCCATGAGTGGGTTTTTATGTGGAAGAAAGTTTTCAATTGCTTTGTATAAATACTGAGGGCCACAATTTCTACATCATATTATAATAGCATGTTTAGTGTTATAAATGCCAAAGAGTCTCCAAAAGTGGCTATATTTCCTTGCATTCCCACAAGCAGTAAATGAAGAGTTCCTGTTCTTCCACATCTTTGCCAATATTTGTTATTTTCAGTGTTTTGAATTTTGACACTTGTAATAGATATGTAGCAATATCTTATCATTCCTTCAATTTACAATAAATGCCCTAACTACATATGCTGCTGAATATCTTTTCATATGTTTACTGCTCAACTGTATATGTTCTTCATTTTTTATTTTTTGAGACAGAGTCTCACTATGTCACCCTGAATAGAGTGTCGTGGTGTCATAGCAACCTCAAACTCTTGGGCTTAAGCAATTCTCTTGCCTCAGCCTCCCCAGTAGCTGGAACTACAGGTGTCCACTACAATGCCCAGCTATTTTTTTGTTGCAGTTGTCATTGTTGTTTAGCAGGCCCTGGCTGGGTTCGAACCCGCTAGCCTTGGTGTATGTGGCCAGTACCCTAACAACCTAGCTGCAGTAACCGAGCCTGTGTGTATTCTTTGGTCATGTCTTAGTCTATATAAATTTAGATTCAGTTTGTCATTATTCATACATGTAAAATTATTTGGTATTTTCACTGGAATTGTGTTGATGCTATCTATAAACTAAGTCGGGGAGAAATAATTATCTTGATAATATTAAATCTTCCTATCAATGAACATGGAATAGCTCTCCATTTATTTGTATTTTTACATCTCTCATCATTTATTTTTTTATTTTCTCCATATGAATCTTTTAATGCTTTCTAGGATTTATAGCTAAAAATAAATACATATATTTGGTGTTCATGTAAATGGTAATTTCAAATTATCACTTATTAATTGTTGGTATGCAGGAAAATAACTTATGTGTTAAACTCATATCCTGGAAACCTTTATATAATTGTTTTTTAGTTCTTGCAGAGGGTTTTCTAGGTTAAATTTTTCAGAATTTTTTCAGAATCATTGTCTCAAGCCAAGAAGTTACATTTCTTCCCTTCTAATCTAAATATTTATAATTATTTTTTGTTTTATTACATTTGCTAGGACTTTAGTATCTTATTGAAAAGCATGAGAAAGAACATCTTTGCCTTTTTTCTGATCTTAAGAGGAAAGCCTCTAAGTTTTGAACATTCAGTATAATGTTAACTGTGGCAATGTTTTCCCTTTTTTTTTTTAACAAATTGAGATATTTTCTGTCTAGTCCTACTCTGCTGAGAGTTCTTTCATGGGTGGGTTGGATTTTGTTTAATGCTCTTTCTGGATCTATTTATATGATCATGGGAGGTTTTTTATTTTTCCTAGTCTGTTAATATAATGGATTATATTGATTTATCTTTGAATGTGAAACCAGCCTGGAAAACCTGAGATAACAGGCTCTTTCAATGCTTTTTATACATTGTTAGATTTGATTTGGTAATTAAAAAATAAAGATTTTTGCATTTCTGTTCATGAAAGATACCAGTTGTAGTTTTGTTTTTCTATAATGTCTTTGGTTTTAATATTAGGGCAATTTTGGCCTCCAGTAATGATTTAGTAAGTATTATTTCTGGTTCTATCTGGAGATATTATACAGAAATTCCTTACATATTTGATAGTATCAATCCCATTTGGCTCTAGTGCTTTTTGTTTTGGAAGGTTATCAGCTATTGATTTAATTTATCTAATAAATATAGGCATATTCAGATTGTCTGTTTTTTCTTGCGTGAGTTTTTCAGAATGTGTGATTCAAGGAATTGATTAGTTTCATGTAGGTTACCAAATTTGTGGTCATAGAGATTTATTTTTTATATTTTTTTATTGTCCTTTTAATGTCCACACATTCTGTAATGATTTCTTTCATTTACGATATGAGTAAACAGTGTCTTTTCTCCTTTATATTAAGTTAGCTAATTAATATATCTTTTTACCTATCACAGAAGCAAATTAGAAAATAGAAACAGTGAGAATAAATAGAGTACACTCACTTCATTTAACCCCTGGCCCATTTGGAATTCTAGCTATGTTCCTTGAGAATATTATGAAATTATTTAATTTTTATACAACTCACATTTTAGTCCTCATCAGGATGGTTATTTATCTTGTCTAAATTCGGTGTGTTGGACCTCCTTCATGAGATAAATTAGATTACAGGGAAATTATATGTGTTAACGCACATGAAGTGCTTAGTTAGCACAATGCCTGGCTAGGGAAATTGGTTTTATGATTGTTAAAAAGTGTTTTAAAAGGGGACACATTTCTAAAATTGCTATTGTTATTCCTTCTAACATATTCATTAACTGAATAAATCACAATTGGGAAGACTCATCCAAAATTTACTGAATGGTAAGTGAACATAATGCCGTCTTAGATTCCATTAAGTTTATGTTATGCATGTTACGTGCATTGAATTGAACCAAATTTGATAGTATGTTTTGTTATCTGCTATGTTTGATACCAAGATGTGTACCTTTTCTGAAGTCATTTACTTTAATTATAGGGTTACTTACTACGGTTTTGTTAGAACTTTCTATTCAGGAAGTGTGGGAGGCAGATAGACTGAACTCTTTACAGACCTTCCAACTCAGGATAAGGTGCCCAGTCAGGGGAATGTATGTGTGACTATCCCTGCATGGGGAAATCTGAAGCACAGACAGCTAAGGCCATTAACTAATAGCTTAGGCTAGAGAAGCTGAGATGTCTGTTTTAGGAGATGAGACTTGCTCTCCCTCCTCTCTCTTCTGATTGCACCATTATCCAGCCACTTCAGATGTCCCATTACCTTATGCCCTTGCTTACCATTGACTCAAACTTCCTGGGGGCTGTAATCTCCCCTCTCTCATTTTTAACCTTGAATGCTGACTACTGATAGCTGTGCCTCCTTGCACATATCCTTTGTACTGTACCCAATAAAAAGACTCTGGAAAACAGGACAGGTGCTGCATTGTTCTCATGTTGCCACCAGGCACATGAAACAGTGTATGCCTTTACTGGCTTCTAGTTTTATGCAGGAAGTTTGGTATAAGTCCCTGTCTCTTTCCGCAGTGCCATTGCCCTTGTTGGCCACTGTCCAAGGTTGGGGTCCACTAGAAACCCAACAAGGAAGTTGTAAATTGCTTTTTCCCCTTAGTTTGCAACTATGCTATGAGTTGCTGTTTGTTGTAGTATGGCTTAGCATCTTCCCTGCTGTGAAGGAAGATATGAGAAAGTAGTTATCATCAATCTGAGCAAATACATTTCCTCTTTCTAATAAGGTGTACATACATACGTGTGTAAGGGAGAGAGAATTTTAAAAGATTATTCACTTGGAGTAGCCAAAGTCACAACTATCAACCTGTCACAAAGGTATTTTCTTTCTTTCTTTTTTTTTTTTTGTAGAGACAGAGTCTCACTTTACTGCCCTCAGTAGAGTGCCGTGGCATCACAAGGCTCACAGCAACCTCCAGCTCTTGGCGATTCTCTTGCCTCAGCCTCCCAAGCAGCTGGGACTACAGGCGCCCGCCACAACGCCCAGTTATTTTTTTGTTGCAGTTTGGCCGGGACTGGGTTTGAACCCACCAGTCTCAGCATATGGGGCTGGCGTCCTACTCACTGAGCCACAGGCACCACCCACAAAGGTATTTTCTTAAGGTTCCTAACATCTTTCTAGGGTTTTAGGGTTCACACATCTGCTATTCTTTGATTATCTCCTATCCTTTCATGAAAAAGGTCTAAAAACCCATACGAAATGTAATTAATATCAGTGTATATTGCTCTTTTACCTTATATGGTTATTTCCATTTTTCCAAACCCATTTTGTGTTGCATTCTGAAGTAAGTGATACATAGCAACTGAATCCACATTATACAGAACATCGGGTTGTTTCTTATCTAAAAGGCCAAGTGTGGGCAAAGTTTCTACAGGTTTGATTTCTTTTGTTCAGTTTGAAATGCCTCTTCCTCCCTCTCCTCACAATGTGAAATACAAATATACCTTTAACACTTAAAGTTTTCTTAAGGAGTTATGTAAATCTTTGGAGGAGTTACAGTAAAAGGCACATTGGTTGGGAAATAGAAGAGCATAAATCATAATAGGAGAAAATGTTTCTTTAATTAGAGAATTTCTAATCCATCACAGAGAGAAGAGTATTTTTTAATTTGCATTATACTTTATCTCGGAGCTCATTAAAACAATAAAGTAATTATTTTTCCAAGAATGTTCCTTTTTAACCTTTAAAAATTGATAATTCTGGATTCTAGATGGACTTTGATGCCCACTGAGTCACTGTTTTCCCATTTCATTTCAAATGGGTATTCTAAAATCGTTTTGAAGCATACACAAATTACATCTGATTTCTAATGGCATATGATGCATAAAATATATACTATTAGACAGGCAGGGGAGAATTTAGAATAACAAAAGCTGTAGCAACAATAAATAATTGAAATAGAAAAGGCTCTTGGTCATTAAAACACTCTCAGTATTGGTGACCTTTGAAATACATACTCTTGGTCAGGAACATCTCCTTCTTCCCATCATTTGTGAGACTTTCCATGGGAAAGGAAAAAGATGGTCTGTGTGTGTGTGTGTGTGTGTGTGTGTGTGTTTGTATTTGCACAGATATTTTCCTTTAAACCTCATAATCTTGAACAGTGGGCTAAATATTTCCATTATTTATAAAGAAACTTAGAAAGTGTACTACTGTTGTCCTACACTGTTGCTCCAGGTGGGTCAAAGTTTTAAAGTCAGTCTTGTATGATATTAAAATTCTATGGGATTATAACACTTGGCTAAACACTTTTTACAAATGATGATTCCTTAATTTCACGCAACCTCATACACAGATTTAATTAAATTCCTTAGCTAATAGGGAGATGAATGCAGCTTGTAAATATAATTTTCTCAAATGTTATACTCATGGCTCTCAAGTCTGTCTTCTGTTTTTCTAATTTTCACTGATTTAAAATACAATTTTGTACCCTTAGCTGTGCAGGATCTTTTTAGCTTAATCATGTCCCATTCAATTTTTTTTTTTTGGTGTTGCAATTGCCATGGGATCTTCTTTATAAAATCTCTTTGCAGGGCAATATTGTTAAGAGTTTTTCCCATACTTTCTTCTAGAATTTTTAACATTTCTTACTTTCAATTTATATCTTTTATCCAGTGAGAGTCAATTTATGTAAGTGGTGAGAAGTATGGGTCCAGTTTCAGTCTTCTACATTTGGTTGACCAGTTCTTCCAGCACCATTTATTAAACAGAGATTCTGTTCTCTGAATGGAGATTCTGTTCCCCAGTGTATATATTTTTTTAATTTATCAAAAATCAGATATGTGGCTAGATTCATCACTAGGTTCTCTATTATATTTCATAGATGTATGTCTCTGTTTATGTGTTGGTACCATGCTGCTTTGATCAGTATAGACTTGTAATATAACCTGAAGTCTGATAATTTGATGCCTTCAGATTTGTTTTTATTTCTTAGGATTTCATTGGTTATTTTGTATTTTTCTAGGACCTAAAATTTCTAGGAACTTCGCTTCATTTCTCTCATAGGAGATGGCAGCTCCATGTTTGTTACTGCTTCTAAACACCTTCCAGTAGGACAAGATATGGAGGTAAAAGACGATGACCTTTTTGAGTAGCACAGTGCAGTCCTGTGTATAACATACCTGGGTTGTGTACAATATTTGCTTCTCTGTAAGGCCTTCTATGATTTATTTGCCTCATACACAGTTACTTAAGTTTCTTTATTGGTAATGTAGTACATATCATTTGTATCTTAGTTTTTATTTATTCATTTATTTTTTTGTAGAGGCAGAGTCTCACTTTAATGCCCTAGGTAGAGTGCTGTGGCATCACACTGCTCACAGCAACCTCCAACTCCTGGGTTTAGGCGATTCTCTTGCCTAAGCCTCCTGAGTAGCTGGGACTACAGGCACTTGCCACAACGCCTGGCTATTTTTTGTTGTTGTTGTTGTTGTTGTTGCACTTTGGCTACGGCAGGGTTCAAACCCACCACCCTCGGTATATGGGGCCAGCGCCCTACTCAATGAGCCATAGGCACCACCCAGTAAGTCTTACTCTTTAACAATAGAATATTCTAAAAACACAGTGAGAATGTTCATGACTTTATTACCTTTTAACCCATAGCTATTTTATAGGTTTATTTATTTCTTACTGGAAAATATTTTTAAGTATTGTTTTCTTTTAATTTAATTTAGAATCTAAAGACTGTATGAGAAAGTAGGACATATTTTAACACAAATGTTGTTTGGGTTTTACCCAAATTGAGTTACATTAAAAAGCAAAAGATACCTCACTTTTGGATATGGTCAAAACTGAGCAATCAACTAAAGATTAGCAAATGCATCTATCTCAATAAACTAATTAGTTCTCCAAAATTTCTCTAACTTCTAAGCCAGTAAGCCCATGCAGTGTATTTTGTTGAAGTTGATTTTATTTATTGGTAGGATTAAAAAGTATATACTGCATAAAAAAGAAAGAACTATTTCATAATCATTACTGTTTTATAAGCTTAGATGTATGAGTATTCTACCACCCTCTAATTGTGAGATAATATTATTTAGATTTCAAGGCAAGATCATTGAAAGGGACAGCAATACTCAAGTTCTTTTGTGGGGAAAACACTGAATTATCCATAGGTCAATGGCTAGTATTTTTAATGAAACAGTTTTTATGATGTGTTATTAAGATGTAATCTCTCTTATTTTCTAGCTATTTATTTTTTAATTCCAGAATCATCACCTATTTTTCAGGGCATTTGTAATGTTTAAATTTATGTGAATATCACATGAAGTTACTAACCATTTTTAAATAGTAAATGGCCACTCTGTTTTAAAATAAGAATACATCACTTTATCTTTTCAAGCCAGTTCCACTTGCTCAAAATTTTACAGTCTTTAAATATCATTGTTTATCTTTGTTTTCATAAAACCAAACTCATACTTTCAAATTAATTTTGCAGGTTATATTTACCACCCTTGTGGACTTAAAAGCAGAAATTTCTATATCACATGTGTTCATAATTGTTTAAACTGTGCAATAATAGAAAATTGAATGAGATTATACGGAGACATCATTCAGACTAGAAATTCTTCATTTAATACCCTAGGAGTCTCGATTGCTTTCCCTTTTATTTTTTTTTTTTTTTGTAAAGACAGAGTCTCACCTTATCGCCCTCGGTAGAGTGCCGTGGCGTCACACAGCTCACAGCAACCTCCAGATCCCTGGGCTTAGGCGATTCTCTTGCCTCAGCCTCCCAAGTAGCTGGGACTACAGGCGTCTGCCACAACGCCCAGCTATTTTTTTTTTTTGTTGCAGTTTGGCCGGGGCTGGGTTTGAACCCGCCACCCTCGGCATATGGGGCCGGCGCCCTACCCGCTGAGCCACAGGGGCCGCCCTGCTTTCCCTTTTATTACTCATTTGATTTGGTCTTCTATATTACACAACTAAAAATGAAGTGGTTTTAAAGCTTATTTACTCACAATTCTTCCCTCTTCTTTTTAGACAGCAGTGTACTTAAGGCTGAATTTTGTCTGTTGTGTTATATATTTAAAAAGTATGTAAAAAAGATCATTTAAAAATTGCCAATTGCTTGAAATTAGACAGGGTGACAATAGGTAATAATTTAGGGCAATATAGTAAATAATAATATTATTTAATAACAGCAAATTATCTATCATAAGATGTACACGATCTATAATTTCTTGCAATTGTGCAAGCTTCAACAAAAACTATTATTGTATAGGTGAGGTTTGTAAAGAAGTGATGAAGATTTACCACTCAAGAGAGACAAGTGTTTCCATAATGTGTTTCTAAACACAGAGAAATATATTTTATTACCTACCATATTATAGGTATATTATATAGGGTTTTGTTAAGTAAAACTCTCCATATTTCTACCAACAAACAATACTAAAAGAGTTTTGTGAATATTTATATTATGAATTTTTCTAAATGAGAACTCATGCATAATACATTCATGTATGTGCCCATTTCAATTTGGTAGCCAATCTTTTCAGTAAAGATGGTACAATTCTCTTTTATTTCAGTAAATAAGTGATATTTGTTGCAGTTTTTTAAAATTAGCTGAGATTAGCCTATTAAAAAAAAAAAAACATCACTATGACCAAGTGCGCTTCATTGCAGAGATGTAAGGATGCTTCACCCTATGCAAATCTATAAATATAATTTACCACATAAATAGATGAAAAAACAAAGACCATATTGTCCCTTCAATTAATGCAGTTCAAACTATAATCCTAGCATTACGCAATGGAATAAAATATGTTTAAGAATATGACAAACATGCTGCTTTGTGGAGTTGATATATCATTATAATAATAAATTAAAGTTATTTTTTCTTCTTTTTCTTTTTTTCTTTTTTTTTTTTTTGAGACAGAGTCTCACTTTATCGTCCTCAGCAGAGTGCCCTAGCATTACAGCTCACAGCTACCTTCAACTCCTGGGCTTAGACGATTCTCCCAAGTAGGTAGGACTTCAGGCGCCCGCCACAACGCCCGGCTATTTTTTGTTGCAGTTTGGCTGGAGCCGGGTTCAAACCTGCCACCCTTGGTATATGGGGCCAGCGCCCTATCCACTGAGCCACAGGCGCCTCCCATAAACTTGTATTTCCTGGTTATAGTTTGAAAAAGAAATAGTTATATGAATGTGAATGATTATAGACATTTACATGAAAAAAAGAAATGAAAGCTATGAGTGACATTTTTTCTTGAATTTGAATCAGCAAAAGAATGTCCTTTGTCATTCCCATGACAAAAGAAGATACCAACTGATAAGAGAACAAGATATAGTAGATGGATAAAACAGTGGACCTTGTAAACTTCAAAACAAATTTTAAAAAGTGAGCTTTTAAGTAGTCTTTTAAAGCTCTTTTATGTAGAATGCATACACAGATTTATCTTCAAAGAGAAATTTGCTGTTTTAGGTCACTTCCTATTCATTCCATTAAAGCCATTTCAATTTTGATAATTACATGCATTACTCATCTTCTCCAAACCTTTATAGTTTCCTATCTCTTTCAGCTTCAAAGTCAGGGTCATCACCTAGCAGTCAAGATATTACAAATATGTATAAACTACCAATCTCCCTGCCCATTGTCTCTCTGACCTCAACTTTTACTGTCTTCCTCCTAACTTATTCTACTCCAACCAATTATCTTTTTTGACATCTATTTAACATACCTGGCATTCATCCTGATTGAAGGTTTTTGAAATTGTTACAAAATCTTCTAATTCTTAACTATAAAACTATCTGACTTCCTTGATGTAGCTGTCATGCCCATTGTAGCTGTAGGATTGTGTTCAGTCATGAGAATATGCATAAAAGGGATTTGGGCTACCTCTATCCTCTTCTATTGTTAGAATGGAGTGCTGCTCCATGCTATTTTTATTGCTGATGACTGGAAAGGAGATGACATCCCTTTGAAGCCTTTTGTTAAATATAGAATCAAGTTTCTATTAATAATAGCCTGGGTCCTTTAACAAAAACATGTCCATGAAATGCTCATGAGTTGGAGACACTTACGTTTTATAGTCGGATGATTGAATAATAAAGTTTATCGTACTTAAGCTTCTGGATATTTTCAAAGGGAATTCTTGTTTCAGAATGACTCAGCTTACTAAACTTGTGAATCTTTTTTTTTTTTTTTTTTATAGGCAGGTCTCACTTTGTCACTGTAGGTAGAGTGCTATGGCATCATAGCTCACAGCAACCTCAAATTCTTAGGCTCAAGCCATTCTCTTGTCCCAGCCTGGCAAGTAGCTGGGACTACAGATGCCTGCCGCAATGCCCGGCTACTTTTTTTAGAGATGAGGTCTCGCTCTTGCTCAGGCTGGTGTCCAACTCACCAGCTCAGGCAATCCACCCACCTTGGCCTCACAGAGTGCTAGGATTACAAGCGTGAGCCACTGCGCCAGGCCCCAGCCTTGTGAATCTTAGCGTAAGATTCATATTGCATGGACTTGTTTCCATAAGAAGTATTTGTGTTGAAATCAATCTTTTTTTTTTTTTTTTTTTTTTGTAGAGACAGAGTCTCACTTTATGGCCCTCAGTAGAGTGCCATGGCCTCACACAGCTCACAGCAACCTCCAACTCCTGGGCTTAAGCGATTCTCTTGCCTCAGCCTCCCGAGTAGCTGGGACTACAGGCGCCTGCCACAACGCCCGGCTATTTTTTGGTTGCAGTTTGGCCGGGGCCGGGTTTGAACCCGCCACCCTCGGTATATGGGGCCGGCGCCTTACCGACTGAGCCACAGGCGCCGCCCTGAAATCAATCTTAACGCTGTTAAAAGTTTCTACATTTCAGTGGCAGAAGGTGATGCAATATAGTAAATTCCATAAAACATTATTTAAATATAGAGTATAAATATTTTTACCCTATGAACTTTCCTGTTAAAGGATTTCATAAGCTTGTATTTAAAAAGGGCTTACCTCCGTATAATTATATTAATTCTACCAACATTATAGAGATAATACTGTTTGCTCATCTTGCACTTAGAATGTTTAACATTTCACAAGAGCTAAAAGTAGTGAGTGAAAGAAAATGCTGTCCTCTGACAACATGCACATTCGGCTTTTCCAAATGTATTCATTCTATTATTCAAACAATTCCCTAATATAATCTATGTACCCATGCTTTTGGGGTAAAGGTAAAAAAGACATGATCCCAAAGGATAATGTTGAATGTTTATTGCTGCGTGACTTTTTATATGCTATTATTATGCATGTTATTTTCCTTGTATATTTTGTTTGTGAAAACATGTAACACATAAAGATGGTATATGTTTTGGAATTTCATTCCTTGCTATTAATTTTAGTATAATAATTATATATAAAATGAATAATTTCAAATAGTTTATTTTTTAAATTATTTTTCTTTTTTATTGTTTGGGATTCATTGAGGGTACAAAGAATTAGATTACACTAATTGCATTTGTTAAAGTCCCTCTTTTAACTGTGTCCCACCCCCAAAGGTGTGTCATACACTGTGACCCCCCCATTTCTCCTCTCCTCCCCTTTCCCTACTTGCTTATCGCCCTACTCCCCCTTGTATTAGCTCATCTAGCCTTCATATTAGAACAGAGTGCATTGGGTTCTTGCTTCTCCATTGTTATGATGCTTTACTAAGAAGAAAGCGTTCCACCTCCATCCAGGTTAAAACAAAAGATGTAAAGTCTTCATCTTTCCGAATAGTTTAAAGTGCAATTTAAACATCCACAACTATATGCTTACTTAGAATTTCATTACTTAGATCATTCTGGGAATGCACACACATAAGATGTAGTCTTTAAATAAAAATGTTGGTTCTTATTTTGTAGTTAATTGGATTTATAAAAATTCTGAAATATTAAGGAAGATAACATAGAATATCATTTTAGCTTAGTATATTAATACCTACATACAAATAATTTCAGAAAATAATATAACTTCTTTTTAATTGAAATACGGACAAAATGTTTACGACATTTTATAATTGACAAGATGTCTCGCCACCTTTTGTTCATGCCCTTACAGTCACACATGCATAGCACAATAAGAAAATATTTAACTATGTAGAAAGCTAGAAACTAAGATAATTTAAATTTATTTGAAGTTTTATTTTTGTATACATAAGAATATATGAAACCACCCTACCTATTATTTTTTGTAGCAGGTCCATTTAAAGTGTTATTGAATGAAAGGGTAGAAATACATTGGCACGTATGAAAGATCCAAGTCTAAGAACATGCCATAGAGTAAATTTAAAACATACCATTAATATTGTTAACATTATCTCTCAGGCTATGGTTTCAAGTATCAATATAGAAGAGACATTTATTCACAAATAGGCCATGTTTTTTTAATTAGAGAAGTGACTGAATAGAAAGTAATATTTATATTTTTATTGGACAGTCAACATTCTTTCACAAAAATTGTATTTCTTGTCATAGTTTTGAAAATTTAACAATACTGTTAAAGAAGTATGTACATCATCCCTACGATGTTTATTTTCAATTATATTTTATTTTTCAGATTTTCTGCCCAATTTACTAGAAAATTAAGATGTTTGAAGTAAAAAATCATTCCTGTTGGTTTACTTGCTGGAAATAAATTTTCTTTTAAATTCAATACTTTGTAAATCTGCTGTTACTATTGCCTTTGTATAACCTGATAGTTGCAGACTCTAACTGGATGGCTTTGTTTTTCCTCTTACGTGGCCTCATTTTCCCTGTATACCACATACATTTGCAGAAAACCCTAAAGAGGCTTTACTTCTAACCCTTCTCACCTGAAGAAGTTTAAAATGTCAGCTGTTTCCTCTAGCACAGCGGTTCTCAATCTGTGGGTGGCAACCCCTCTGGAATGTATTAAAGGGTTGCGGCATTAGGAAGGTTGAGAACCACTGTTCTAGGAACAGGGGTTATTGATTTTTACTGCATATTGGAATCTCCTGGGGAGCTCTTAAAACATATGGATGCCAGTGCTGCACCTCCTGGGTCCTCATTTCCTTCGTATGGGGAGTGGTCTGGTCATAGTTATTTTTTCTTTCTTAAAAAAATTAATATATGTATATATTTTAATTGATATATAATAACCATAGAAGTTTACAAGGTGCAGGGAATATTTGGATATATGTACACACTGTATAATGATCAAATCAGTCTAATTAGCACAACCATCACCTCAAACCTTTGTCATTTATGTTAACATTCAAAATTCTCTCTACTATTTGAAAAAGTGAAATGAATTTTTATTTACTCACCCTGCAGTGCTACAGAACGCTAGAACTTTTCTTCTTATCTAGCTGTAATTTGTTAACAGCAACAGTAATTAAGTAACTTAATGATTCATACATACAAGTCCTACTGATTTTTGTATGTTAATTTTGTATCCATTAACTACACTGTCCCTAACACCCCTTCCCTTTCCTTCCCAGCATCTAGTACTCTTCTTCCTTTTCTATTGCTTAAGGATTATCAAAGGAGTTTGTAGATCACCTCCAATACGCACTCATCTAACTTCCTTAGGCCTTTGAATTTGAAATAGGTAGGGGATCATTTTTTTTTTTTTTTTTGGCCTATGATATACTCAATTTTTTTTTGTACTTTCCATTTTGAAGATCGCACCCCTTCCTAAGGAAGATGGAACAAAAGACCATATCAGCACTTCTACCATTTTCTACACTTCTAAATGACACTGGCTTTTATTGATGACAGATATATCTATTCCATTTTCATCTTCTTTCAAAAGGATTTGGAAATTGTATTTTTAAAGCATTATTTATCATTTTATCTGACATATTTCTATAGGGTTATATTAAAGTTTTATATATTTTTTCTTAATGTTGTGAACTTTCCTCTATCTTTGGGGCATATTCTTTTTTAAAATTTGATCTAAATAGCTTCCAGAGATTGTTACACAAAATAAAAGGGTCTTTAATCTTCTTTGAGGTTATTACTAAGAGCTGATAAAAGTAAATGTTTTGACTTTTTGATATTTGGTAATACTGTTTCACACATTTTCCATTATCACACATATTTCCATTATTATGTCATTAATATTATTTACATGCCTACTTTCTTGTAAAGTTCTTAGAAACTTTTGTACTCATTAAGTCTTAAAGTTCCAAAGACCAAAGTAGATGGGACATGTTGTTCTCACCTTATAATCAGATAAATTGAGACACAGAAAAGTAAGTGATCTTTATAACCTCATAGCTTTTGGGGTTATTTCAACATTTTCAGAACATAGAAAAAAACCTATTTGTAATGATTTCTAAATGCATTAAATTGAGGATATGTACACTATCATGTTGCTCCAAAACTCATTGTTAGAACTACAAGTAAAATATGAAAGCAAGAGACAAAATAAAAACAAACAAAGCAAGCAACCTCAAAAGCCAAGGTTAACTCGGTCATTTCCTTGAAAATGTTTTGAAATGTGAACCCTAGACTCTATCTAAAAGAGATATCAGGTTTTCTACCCTTTGAAAATCATTTACAATGTCAGTAATATGAATTTGCCTTAGAATTAACATATATATATAAATCATAAAAAATATATTAATAATATAAATACTTTTCTTTTTACAAGGTTTTTAAATAGATATTTATGGGGATGCATGTGATATTTTGATGCTTACAATGTATAATGATCAAGGCAGGGTATTTGGGATACTTATCACCTCTCACATTTATTGTATCTTTGTGTTAGGAAGAGTTCACATCCTCATTTCTGGTTATTTTGAAATATAAAATAAATTATTTTATTTTATTTTTTTTTTTGTAGAGACAGAGTTTCACTTTATTGCCCTTGGTAGAGTGCCGTGGCATCACACAGCTCACAGCAACCTCCAACTCCTGGGCTTAGGCGATTCTCTTGTCTCAGCCTCCTGAGTAGCTGGGACTACAGGAGCCCGCCATAACGCCCGGCTATTTTTTTTGTTGTTGTTGTTGCAGTTTGGCCGGGGCTGGGTTTGAACCCGCCACCCTCGGTATATGGGGCCGGCGCCCTGCTCACTGAGCCACAGGCACAGCCCTAAAATAAATTATTATTACTTATAGTCAGCTACTATTCTATTTATTGTCAACTAGAACTTATTCTTTCCATCTAACTGTATGTTTCTACCCTTAACTAATCTCTCAGCATTGCCTCCTTCCATCTTTCCCAGCCATTTCATTGCTGACTGTCATTTGCAGGTGAAAGTAGGCAGATGACTTTATACTTTACAACAGTTCCAATATTCCTGTGAATGTACTAAATGCATATTGGTATCTGATAATGTGTTGGCTCCATTAGTGGAGGAACACTTTACAAATAGTTAAATCATTTTAATGCTATCAGATTTTTCAAACAGTAAATCAATTTTGATGGAGCACATTATTGTAGTAAAAATAATGTTCCCAGTACATTAAAAACTTACAACAAACAAATGTGCTTGGAATTGGTTGTTTTGTATACATAATTCATTTTTGCAACTAAAAAAGGAAGTGGCACTATAATTCTAATAAATAGAAGTTGTCTTTAATAAATTCACACATACTCGTGTTTCCACAGTTGAAGTACAAACCTAATATTTTTTATAAATATTCTGTATTGCAATGTGCAATTTCTCTTTTTTACTCTTCTTAAATTTTATTTTAAACATGCTTAAACAATTAAAGAATTGTTTGGTAAATTACTTTAAGTTTGTGCATTATTATACTTTTTTAAAGGAATGAATTTCTAAATTATTTGCATGATGTTAAAATCAGGCCTCAGAAATATTTAATTGAATTATATCATAAATAAATCTCCAAAAGTTCTTTACAATAAAGTTTGTAAAATAAAGAACAGTAACATTTATTTCAAAAAACAAAGATAGGAAACAAAGTTTAATAGATTCAGTTTATTAACCAAATACATAAATAAGAGAACTCTTTAATCAGATTTAAGATTAAAACTGTAGAATTGTACTTTGGGCTACCCTAAAATAAATTAGAAATTTTTGTATATATATATATATATGTATGTATATGAAAAATCATGAAATAAAATAAAAATAAGAATGCTTATAATTTTGCAACTGTGATGATTCAAACAAGTCAAAAAATCCCTAAAATGTTGGTTGTATTTTTAAGTGTTTGTAGCAGAATTGTAGTGTGAATAGACATCAAAACAACATATAAAAATATTTAAGCTTAAATATTTGTACATTTTAATTTTAATAGGGAGAAAGGAGATTGGAAATATTCTTTAGTAAATAGAATTTTATCCAATCTCACCAGCTATCTTAGCAACTGTAGATACAATATTTCTTATTTTATTTTATTATTATTATTATTTTTGAGACAGAGTCTCAAGTTGTTGCCCTGGGTAGAGTGCAGTGGTGTCACAGCTCACAGCAACCTCCAACTCTTAGGCTTAAGTGATTCTCTTGCCTCAGCCTCCCAAGTAGCTGAGATTACAGGCGCCAGCCAAAACACCTGGCTATTTTTTGGTTGTAGTTGTCATTGTTGTTTGGTGAGCCCAGGCAGGATTCAAACTCACCAGCTCTGGTGTATGTGGCTGACACCTTAACCACTTGAGCTACAGGCTCCAAACCAGTATTTCTCATTTTAAAAAGTTATGTCTATAGACATAGTAGTGAAATAAAGCAATCAACAATTCCAGACGTATTCACTATAAAATACATGGGAAAAATCTGCTAATTTTACGGCAATAATAAAAATAATTTAATTTTGGAAAAATGTATATTTTAGAAAATACTAAATTTATCTTCTAATAATAAAGTATTAGAAGAAAACATGAGTAAGAAACTGACACATAGTATTTGTAGACCGGCTGTACATCAAGAGTTGTCTTCTTATAATCATTAATACCGTGCTATTCTCTCAAACGAATCAAAAATTGCCTGATAAATTACATTTTCACTGGAAACATATGTAATATATATCATTAATAATCATTCCATGATCTTATTTTTAACCATTAAACATAATAATAAATTTTGAGTATTGCTTTACTATGCCTGAATAGAACTGTTTTTACTTTTTAAAAAAAGAATAACCATCTTATATTTAAATATTTTGCATTTCAGTTGAAATATGGTGGACTTTGGATAATAAATTTATTGTCCGAATCTAATGACTGTTCAAGGTAATAGTCCAATCATGACTAAAACAGGAAAAACAAATAGAAACAAACCACTAGTGTTTAAACATACTGAAAAATGTGTAAAGCAAATGTTCTACTTACTCTTTCAAGTTTTGAGAAGAATAGTATTCTAAGATTTCAAGTACAAGTACAAAATGATTACAATTAATTGTATAATACATACAAAGCTATATGATTCTATCATATATATTTATAAACTTTAAAAATCTTAGTGGATTATGTTTAGAGACTCACACTAATTTATCTCGAAAGACATTTCAGCTATGAATTATGAAAAGATATTTAGCATTACTATAAATAAAAGTAAGTAAGTGGAAGAGAAACAAACTTTATAGTTTGTATTGTATTTGTATGTTTGTGTGTGGTTAAGATATTTATATATTATGATTCAAAAAGATTTCAGGATCCCATGCAGAAACAAATAGCTGAGATGTCAGAAATTGAATTCAGATTCTGGATAGCAAATAAGATCGAATCAGAATTCCAAGCAGTAACCCAAAAGATGTCTCAAGAATTCAACGAATTCAAAGACCAAATGACCAAAGATTTTGACACATTGAGACAAGAAGTTGCAGCTCTCAAAGATCTGAGAAATACAGTATAAGCCCTCAGTAACAGAATGGAGCAAGCTAGACACATCATAACCAATTTCACTAAAGTTAATATGAAGGAGAAAATTCTGAAAGCAGCTAGATGAAAGAAAACCATCACCTACAAGGGGAAGAATATTAGAATAACTGCAGATATCTCTGCTGAAACCTTTCAAGCTAGAAGAGGATGGACATCAACTTTTAATCTCCTAAAACAAAATAATTTTAACCCAGGATCCTGTACCCAGCTAAACTGAGTTTAATTTATGATGGAGAAATTAAATACTTCAATGACATTCACATGTTGAAGAAATTTGCCATAACTAAACCAGCTCTCCAGGATATTCTCAGACCTATCCTCCATAAACACCAGTGTAATCTTCCACCACTAAAGTAAACCCACCCAGAAAATTTTGATCAAATTCCAAATCCACAGTCAAAAAAGGATTAAAAATGTCCACTGGACTCTCGAAAGGCTTATCAATATTCTCAATTAATGTGAATGGTTTCAATTGTACTCTAAAGAGGCACAGGTTGGCTGACTGGATACAAAAACTCAAGCCAGATAGCTGCTGCATACAAGAATCACATCTTACATTACGAGACAAGTACAGACTCAAGGTGAAGGGATGGTCATCTATACTCCAGGCAAATGGAAAGCAGAAAAAAGCAGGCATTGCAATCCTATTCTCAGGCGCAATAGGCTTTAAACCAATCAAAGTAAGAAAGGATAAGGATGGACACTTCATATTTGTTAAAGGTAATACTGAATATGAGATTTCAATTATTAATACTTATGCACACAACTAGAAGGCACCTTAATTTATAAGAGAAACTCTTACAGACATGAGCAACTTGATTTCCTCCAGTTCCATAGTAGTTGGAGATTTCAGCACCGCTTTAGCAGTGCTGGATAGATCCTCCAAAAAGAAGCTAAGCAAAGAAATTCTAGATATAAACTTAACTATTCAACATCTGTACTTAACAGACATGTACAGAACATTTTATCCCAACAAAACTGAATACACATTCTTCTCATCAACCCATGGAACATACTCAAAAACCGACCACATCCTAGGCCACAAATGTAACCTCTGGAAATTTTAAAAAATAGAAATTATTCCTTGCATCTTCTCAGACCATCATGGAATAAAAGTTGAACTAACTAACAATAGGAACCTGAATACCCATACAAAAACATGGAAGCTGAACTACCTTATGCCAAAAGATAGATGGGTTATAGATGAGATTAAGAACAAAATCACCAAACTTTTGGAACAAAACAACAATCAAGACACGAATTACCAGAACCTCTGGGATACTGCAAATGCAGTCCTAAGAGGGAAATTTATAGCACTACAAGCCTTCCTCAAGAGAATGGAAAGAGAGAAAGTTAATAACTTAATGGGACATATTCAAGCAACTGGAGAAGGAAGAACACTCCAACCCCAAACCCAGCAGAAGAAAAGAAATAATCAAAATCAGAGCAGAATTAAATGAAATTAAAAGCAAAAAAAATTACACAAGAGATAAATAAATCCAAAAGTTGGTTTTTTGAAAAGATCAATAAAATAGATAAACCTCTGGCCAACCTAACCAGGAAAAAAAGAGTAAAATCTCTAATTTCATCAATATAAAATGGTAATGATGAAATAACAACAGACCCCTCAGAAATTAAAAAAATCCTTAATGAATACTACAAGAAACTCTACTCTCAGAAATATGAAAATCTGAAAGAAATTGACCAATACCTGGAAGTATGCCACCAACTAAGACTTAGCCAAAATGAAGTGGAAATATTGAACAGGCCTATATCAAGTTCTAAAATAGCATCAACTATACAAAATCTTTCTAAAAAGAAAAGCCCAGGACCAGGTGGTTTTACGTCAGAATTCTACCAAACCTTTAAAGAAGAACTAGTACCTATATTACTAAACCTCTTCCAAAATATAGAAAAAGAAGGAATACTACCCAACACATTCTATGAAGCAAACATCACCTTGATCCCCAATCTAGGGAAAGACCCAACAAGAAAAGAAAATTATAGACCAATATCTCTAATGAGTATTGATGCTAAAATACTCAATAAGATCCAAACAAACAGAATCCAAAAACACATCAAAAAAATTATACACTTTGACAAAGTGGGACTTATCTCAGGCTCTCAAGGCTGGTTTAACATACATAAATCTATAAATGTAATTCAGCACATAAACAAACTAAAAAATAAAGACCATATTATTCTTTCAATTGATGCAGAAAAAGCTTTTGATAATATGCAGCATCACTTCATAATCAGAACACTTAAGAAAATTGGTATAGAATGGATATTTCTTAAACTATAAGAGGCCATCTACAGCAAACCCACAGCCAATATCGTATTGAATGGAGTTAAATTGAAATCATTAACACTTAGTTCAGGAACCAGGCAAGGTTGACCATTGTCTCGATTGCTCTTTCACATTGTAGAAACACTAGGGATTCTACTACAAAACTTTTAGAAGTGATCAAGAAATACAGCAATGTCTTAGGCTACAAAATCAACACCCATAAATCAGTAGCCTTTATATATACCAACAATAACCAAGCCAAAATAACAGTCAAGGACTCTATTCTTTTCACAGTAGTGCAAAAGAAGATGCAATACTTGGGAGTATACCTAACAAAGGACGTGAAATATCTCTATCAAGAGAACTACGAAACTTTAAGAAAATAAATAGCTGAAGATGTTAACAAATGGAAAAACATACCATGCTCATGTCTGGGAAGACTCAACATTGTTAAAATATCTATACAACCGGGCAGCACCTGTGGCTCAGTCAGTAGGGCGCCGGCCCCATATACCAAGGGTGACCGGTTCAAACCCGGGCCCCGGCCAAACTGCAACCAAAAAATAGCCGGGCGCTGGGCGGGCGCCTGTAGTCCCAGCTACTCGGGAGGCTGAGGCAAGAGAATCGCTTAAGCCCAGGAGTTGGAGGTTGCTGTGAGCTGTGTGAGGCCACGGCACTCTACCAAGGGCCATAAAGTGAGACCGTGTCTCTACAAAAAAATAAAATAATAAAAAAAATAAAATGAATTAAAAAAAATCTATACTACCTAAAGTAATATATAATTTTAATGTAATTCCTATTAAAGCTTCATTGTCATATTTTAAAGATCTTGAAAAAATAATACTTCATTTTATATGGAATCAGAAAAAACCTCGAATACCCAAAACTTACTCAGCAATAAAAAGAAAGCAGGATTAATCACACTACCAGACCTGAGACTGTACTAAATCGATAGTGATCAAAACAACATGGTATTGGCACAAAAACAGGGAAGTAGATGTCTGGAACAGAACAGAGAACCAAGAGATGAATCCAGCTACTTACCATTATTTGATCTTCGACAAGCCAATTAAAAACATTCAGTGGGGAAAAGATTCCCTATTTAACAAATGGTGCTGGGTGAACTGGCTGGCAACCTGTAGATTATTGAAACTGGACCCATGCCTTTCACCATTAACTAAGATAGACTCTCACTGGATTACAGATTTAAACTTAAGACATGAAAGAATAAAAATACTTGAAGAAAGTTCAGGGAAAACTCTAGAAGGAATTGGCCTGGATGAATGTTTTATGAGAAGGACTTCCCAGGCAATTGAAGCAGTATCAAAAATACATGACTGGGCCCTGATCAAACTAAAAAGCTTCTGCACAGCCAAGAACACAGTAAGTAAAGGAAGCAGACAGCCCTCAGAATGGGAGAAAATATTTGCAGGTTATACCTTCGATAAAGGTTAAATAACCAGAATCCACAGAGAACGCAAACGTAGTAGCAAGAAATGAACAAGTGATCCCATCTCACAGTAGGCAAGGGACTTGAAGAGAAACTTCTCTAAAGAAGACAGATGCAAGATCTACAAACACATGAAAAAAAGCTCATCATCCTTAATCATCAGAGAAATGCAAATCAAAACTACTTTGAGATATCACCTAACCCCAGTAAGAGTAGCCCACATAATAAAATCCCAAAACCAGAGATGTTGGCGTGGATGTGGAGAAAAGGGCACACTTCTACACTGCTGGTGGGAATGCACACTAATATGTTCCTTCTGGAAGGATATTTGGAGAATCCTTAGAGACCTAAAAATAGACCCGCCATTTGATCCTATAATTCCTTTATTGGTTTATACCCAGAAGACCAAAAAATCACAATATAACAAAGACATCTGTACCAGAATTTTTATTGCAGCCCAATTCATAATTGCTAAGTCATGGAAGAAGCCCAAGTGCCCATCGACCCATGAAGGGACTAGAAAATTGTGGTTACTGTATACTATGGAATATTATGTAGCCTTAAAGAAAGATGGAGACTTCACCTCTTTCATGTTTACATGGATGGAGCTAGAACATATTCTTCTTAGCAAAGTATCTCAGGAATAGAATAAAAAGTATGCAATGTACTCAGCCCTACTATGAAGCTAAATTGTGGCTTTCACATGAAGGCTATAGCCCAACTATGGCAAAAGACTATGGGGAAGGGGCCAAGGAAGGGGAAGGGAGGGGGGAGGTTACATTGGAGGGAGGGTGATGGGTGGGACCACACCTACAGTGCATCTTGGAATGGGTACAGGCAAAACTTACTAAAGGCAGAATACAAATGTTATACATTGTTATCCAAAATATTATGAAGGCTGCGTTGAACAGTTTGATGGGAATGTTTCAGATTGTATATGAAACCAGCACATTGTACCCCTTGATTGCACTAATGTACACAGCTATGATTTAAGAATTAAAAATAAAAGATTTCAATATAGTATTTCTATCAAAATGTCAGATAGTTTTCTATAGCTATTAATTTAATCATTTTTAATACAACACTCAGGAATTATGAGCTATTTTATTAAACAAAGAAGAATTACTTTCTATGAATTTTCAAAGTTCATAAGAATTGGAAAAAATTCTTCAATTTAACTTTTTTTAATATTTTTTTTTCAATTTAATTCTTAAATTAGTGAGTGTGTCTTGGCAAATGTCTCCACACAGTAATCTAAAACAGTAGAAAGCAGTGTCCATTAATTTTCTCAGTAGTTGTTCAAAGTGATGATACTATATTCAGAACTCTAATTTGTTTGTGTAATTTCATATGCACATATATGTGTTTATATATACATATTCTCATACACCTCTTTTAATAAAACTTTCACAAGATTGCATTTTTATTCATTTTCAAAAAGGACTACTGAATTAATGGAGGTTAATAAAAAAAGTTTCTTAATAAGTTAGTCATATATTTATAGTCCAGAAGATGACGAATTAACTTATGACTTATTTATGTGCTTTTAAAATAGAATCAGATAAATTTTGCAAAAGTCATATTTTCATTGTGGTATTTAGGAACGAGTTAATTTAAGAAGAAGAGATTATTTGAACTGAATGGTACATTTGGAATTTTTCAAGGCTTGATGATGTCCTTAAAATATAAAGCAGAAAAAAGGATGGAGAGGGGAGGCAGGATATGTTTAGTTCATACTAACATTATAAAGTCAGGCTTTGTAAAATAATAAAATGAATTAGTAGCAGTAGTACCTTTGGTGAGGAAATATTACAAATGTTTCAAGTCTGTCTTTACCTTCTAAATTAGATTTCAGTATATAAAATGAAGCAATTTCTCAGAGTATTACTTAACTAAAATACAGACAAGTAAAATAATATGCAAACTGAATGAATGCCTAATGACTTCTCCTGAAAGTAAGTAGTAGGAGGTGATGGAAAATAGCTATGAATATTTCAGAAGTTACAGGTTCACAATTTTGGTTATTTTGGTATATGGAAATATAGAAGTTATAAATTTTAGTCCATAGAGTTGAATATGCAAGAAAATCATGTTATATTAATTTTGAAATCAGATTAAATCTTGAGGCCTTCTCAAATAAAGTGAAGTGAAGTTTAATTTTAGTAAATATTTAGGCACCACTCTCAATATATTTGGACAAAAACAAGTATGATCCAAACTGATAGAATTATTTGACCTTCAGGCTCTGGGCAATTATATAACACCTAAGGAAAACTTTTCCATTAGCTTAGAGATTTATTGTCTTAGAGATCTATTGGGGTAAAACTGGATTAATCAAGTAATGTTTCTTTTTGTTTGTTTGTTTAATTTTTATTCTTTAGACCTAGTCTCTTCACAATCCAGGGAAAAATCAGCTTCACTAGAACCAGTTAATGTAGGTCCCCATATCTCTATTTATGTCACTCTTGGATAACTTATTTTTATCTTCTAGTGTTTTAAGGCAATCATGAGTAAAAAGAGCATTTTATTGATTTATTTTCAGTAGAAAGACAGAAAGACAGAAAGAAAGATGATAGGTTTCTGACTTGGCGCCAGTAGCACAGTAGCACAGTGGTTACAGTGCTAGCCAAATACACCCACGCTGGTGGGTTCCAACCAGCTGCACCAGCTAAACAACAATGATGACTGCAACAAAAAATATCCAGGCATTGAGGCAGGCTCCTTTTGTCCCAGCTACTTGGGAGGCTGAGGCAAGAGATTGCTTAAGCCAAAGAGCTTGAGGTTGCTGTGAGCTGTGATGGCACAGCACTCTACCAAGGGAGACATAGTGAGACTCTGTTTCAAAAAAAAAGAAAGAAAGAAAAAGATAGGTTTCTGAAGCAAAGAAATAAGAATTAGCTAGTTTGTGTCTCCTGCCCAGTGATAAATGAGGTTATTTGCTTTTTCTGTTGTTGATTCGTTTGAGTTCTCTGTAGATTCTGGTTATTAGGCCATTGTCAGATTCATAACATGCAAATATCTTCTCCAATTTTGATGGTTGTCTATTTGCTCTAGTTGTTGTGCCCTTAGCTATACAGAAGCTTTTCAGCTTGATCAAGTCCCATTTCTTACTTTTGGTACTATTGCAATTGCCAATGGTATTTTCTTCAAAAAATTTTTCCCAGGCTGATTTTGTCCAAAGTTTTTCTCACATTTTCTTCTAGAGTTTTTATCATTTTGCATCTTAAAGTTAAACCTTTTACCCAGAGTGAGACAATAAGTGGTGAGAGGTGTGGGTCCAGTTTTAGTGTTTTACACATGGCTAACCAGCTCTCCCAGCACAATTTATTAAAAAGGCATTTTTTCCCCAGTGTATGCTTGTGTTGGTTTATTGATAATGAATGGGGATATGCAGCTAGTTTTATCTCCAGGTTCTCTATTCTGTTCTATAGACCTATGTCTCTATTATTGTGCCAGTACCATGCTATTTTGATCACTGTGGACTTGCAATACAACCTGAAGTCTGATAACATCATGACACCAGATTTCCTTTGTAGAATTACATGGCTTTCATTTTTTTATTTTGTTTTTGGGTTTCATATGAAACAAAGAACTATGTTTTAAAGTTCTTCAAAGTATAATGTTGGTGTTTTAATGGGGATTGCATTAAATCTGTAGATCAATTTGGGTAGTATGGACATATTAACAATGTTGATTCTTCTTAGCCATGAGCACAGTATGTTCTTCCTTTTGTTAATGTCTTCTGTTTCTTCTTTTCTCAGCGTTTCATAGTTCTCTCTGTAGAGATCCTTCACCTGCTTTGGTGGGTATTTTCCCAGGTACTTCATTTTCTTTTAAGCTACTATGAAGGGAATTGTGTCCTTGACTTGATTCACAGTTTGACTATTATTGGTTCATATTAATTTTATATCTGGAGACATTATTGTGTGTATATATATATATATATATATATATATGTATGCACCCTCAGTAGAGTGCCATGACATCATAGCTTATAGCAACCTCAAACTCTTGGACTCAAGTAATCCTCTTGCCTCAGTTTTTCATTTTTAGAGATGGGGTCTCACTCTGGCTCAGGATGGATCACTATTGTGTTTCTTGATCAATTCCTGGAGTCTTGTGATTGATTCCCTTCGGTTTCTAAGTATAAGATCATATCATCAGCAAAGAGTAGCAGTTTGAACTCCTCTGTCCCCATTTGTATACTCTTGATATCCTTCTCTGGCCTGATTGCATTGCCTGAAATTTCTAGCACTATATTGAATAGTAGTAGTGACAGTGAACATCCTTGTCTTGATCCAGTTCTATGTGGAAAAGCTTTCAGTTTCACTCCATTCAGTATGATATTGGCTTTGGGTTTGCCTTCTCCCGAGAAGACAGATGAATGGCCAATATACATATGAAAAAATACTGAATGTTCCTGATCATCAGAAAAATGCAAATCAGAACAACTTTGAGATATCACCTATCCCCAATGAGATGAGTCCACTTCACAAAGTCCCAAAACTCCAGATGTTGGTGTGGGTGTGGAGAGAAGGGAAAACTTAAACACTGTTGGTGGGATTGCAAACTAATGCAGCCCTTCTAGAAAGAAGTATAGAGAATCTTCTAAGAGCTAAAAGTAGACCTTACATTTAGTGCTGCAATTCCATTATTAAGTATCTACTCAGAAGATAAAAAATAATTTTATCATAAGGACATTTGCATTAGAACGTTTATCACAGCTCAATTCACAACTGTCGAGATGTGGAAACAAACCAAGTGTCCATCAACTCACAAATAGATAAACTATAGTATATTGATACTATAGAATTCTATTCAGCCTTAAAGAAAGATGGAAACTTTACAACTTTTGTATTTACCTGGATAGATTTGGAGGACATCCTCCTAAGTTAAAACATCACAATAAAAAAACAAGCATCCAATGTACTCAATACGAATATGAAACTAGTAGATGAAGAACTACACGTCCACACAAGAAAAAATCACATTTAATTCAAGTAGAGAGAGAGAGAAGGGAGGGTAAGAAGAGAGGATGGAGGGGGATTGGTAAGCTCTCACCTAATGGGTACAATGTAAAGGTACATGGAACACCTCCTCAGCTACAACGTGGACCTTAGCTAACAAACACAAACAGTATAACCTGATAATTTGTACTAATATATTAATCTAAATTTTTTTAAAAGAGTTAATAGTTTGCAACATGTGAAGAAAAACTACAAAGGCAAAAACAAAATTTACTTTTTATTAAATATCCTCTTCCATGGTTGTTTCCATATTTTTAAAAGTCCTACCCAGAATTATCTTTAGTTTAAAATAATTTAGTTTAGGACAAGGTTTATATTTGACTTTTGCATAGAAAGCAAATACTGGCGATACTTTGAAGGGTTCCTCATCCTCCCAGATACAATTCCCTTTCTACATCACACAGATAAGCATTGTTCTAAACTTGGGACTTCTTAAAAATATGTATGTATCTCCAAACATCCATGTAGTTTGAATGTCAACTGAATCCTAATGGTAATATATAATTTAAAAACATTGACATTTCTTTCAATTATGTGTAGTATATGTGAGCTGTATCTATCTTTACACAGGTAGCACTATTTGACTCAATTTATTGCTATAAAGTATAATAATGACATGGACTGAATTATGTGCCTTAAAATTTCATATGTTAAAGCCCTAATTCCCAATGTGACTGCATTTGAAGGTGGAGTCTTTAGGATAGAGATAGCTTAGAAATTAGGGGAGGGAGATAGTTTGAGCATTCAAATCAAGAATTTAGTTTTCAAAATTATGATGTTTAGATATTTTAAACTTTTATATAGAGGTTCTGTGCATGCAATTGAGAGTTTGAGAAAAATATACATTACAGATTTATATTTGGGAGTGTCAGCAAATAGATGATATCTGAAATCATTAGGGTAAATGAGATGATTAGTATTTAGAAAGAAAGGAGGACATAACCAAATCTGAATAATCTATAAATGTACAGGGCTGTTGGGAATTCAAAACAATCAGAACAAGGAAGAGTAGCTAGTAAGATAGGAAGAGAAAATGAGAACACATCATGCTGGAAGGAAGAAAGAAAGGGAGGGAGGAAGAGAGAGAGAAGGAATGAAGGAAGGAAGGAAGTGAGGGAGGGAGGGAGGAAGGCAGGCTGTAACCTTAGCACTCTGGGAGGCCGAGGCAGGTAGATCACTTGAGCTCACTAGTTCAAGACCAGCCTGAGCAAGAGTGAGACCCTGTCTCTAAAAATAGGTGGGCATTGTCACAAGTGCTTATAATCCCAGTTACTTGAGAGGCTGAGGCAAGA